>NC_091469.1:270573379-270778379 GCF_036971445.1 Narcine bancroftii | reverse complement strand
TTATCTTAAATTGGAACATTCAGTTTTAGTACAAATGGGTTGCAGGCTGCCCAGGTGGAAGATGAGGTGTTGCTCCTGACGTAAAGTAATTGAGATATGTAAATCGCTTATACAGAATTGAACATATGAGGCTTCATCTGGTCAATTTTTCACAAAAATCATTGTACCTTAGTGCAGTCTTGTCAACATGACAAATAAAGTGCCAAACAAGTCAAGAATCTATAAATATTCATACTAAGGTAGACTGAATTTAATAAAAAAACAAATAAAAGCACATTGACATGAACTAAATGCATTATAAAAATCTATACAAATTTGAACTGAGGCATTTTGATTGATTGAGCTGGGCTGATACTAAATCAATTTACTCATTTGGGGGAATGAGCTGTAAGAATGTATTTTCTGACTTCACTGATATTATCTTTTCTTTCTTTTCATTTGTTTCACTGACAGCTCAAGGATGTTGGGTGTGTTTCAATCCATGCAGGTGTTGATGCATTTGCTCTCTGAATGATGTGAAAAATAGGTTCTTGCTCATTCTCAGTGCCAGAATGCAAACTCTTGAATGAAACAGAAAATGCTGAAAATGCCAAGCAGGCTAGGTAGCAGCTGTGGAAAGGGAGCTAGAGTAAACATCTAGGCCAAAGACATTTCTGGCAAAGAGAATTCATTTTGAACCACTAACTCTGCTCTTTCTCATGACTTGCTGCGTGCAATACACAAAAGTGCTGGAGAAACTCAGCAGGTCATAGAGCATCTTTAGTAAGTTAAAGTTAATCAATGTTTTGGGCCTGAACCCTTCGTCAACGTATGAGCAAAAAGCAGGCAGGCACTAGAATAAGAAGGTTGGGGGAGTGGAGGAGAGAGGAAGGGCCAAGCTAACAGGTAAGTGGTCACATAGGTGGATATGAATGGGAGGGTAGAAGAGGTAAAAAGCTAAGATGTAATAGAGTGAGGGAAAAGCTCTGAATATAGAGGGAAGGGACTCACAGCATCTGCAGACTTGCACGTTATAAATCACAATATCTTGTTAAACCTTTGCTTTCCTCTTCATTCAGAGAGCTATCCCTCCCCAATCACACTGAGCAGATGATGCCTAACATGTAGAACTTCCAATTTCCAGTATTTCTCTTTGTTCTTGCCTGGGATGAACTGGAGGGACTGAGCACTGATCAACAGCCATGAGGCAGTGCATCCTGATGCCTTCCTGATAATTGTGGGGGACTTCAATCAGGCCAACCTGAAGAAGACTCTGACAAATTACCATCAACTCCATTACATGCAGGACCAGGAGAACCAACACACTCGACCACTGCTACACCACCATGAAGAATGCATTCCGAGCCATACCACAAACACACTTCGGCAAGTCTGATCACCTGGCTGTTCTTCTACTCCCTGCTACAAGCAGAGACTGAGGACCACAGCACCAGTGGTGAAGATGGCAGAAGTATAGTTGAGGGAGACAGAGGAATGTCTGTAAGGCTGCTTTGAATCGGTAGACTGAAACATATTTAAGAACTCATCCATAGACTTGAATTAATATCCCACAGATGTCCCTGACTTCATCAAGACCTGCGTGGATGGGTGTGTGCCCACACGCACATACCAGGTGTTTCCCAACCAGAACCTCTAGATGAATCAGAGAATTCACAACCTGCTGAGGGCAAGAATAAGGGCATTTAAGGCCGTGGAACATGATCTTTACAAAATGTCCAGGTATGACCTGCGGAAGGCCATCTCCGAAGCAAAGTGCAATTCCAGAGAAAGCTAAAGGAAGAGACAGATACACGATAGCTATGGCAGGGAGTACAGGCTCATTGCAGCCTACAAAGCAAGGGCAAACACTATAGATTCATTACCTACATCAACCAAACAATGCCTAATAGAATCCCTGAAAAGGCTGACGAACATGTGATATCTGTCTCTGAGGGTGACGTCAGAACATCATTCAAGAGGGTGAACCCTCGCAAGGCGTCAGGCCCTGATAGCATTACCTGACAGATACTGAAAATCTGTGCCAACCAATTAGCCGAAATGTTAACGGATATTTTCCACCTCTCATTGTGGCAGTCAGAAGTTCCCACCAGCTTCCAAAGGGTATCAATCATCCCGGAACCCAAGAAGCATAGTGTGGACTGCTTCAATAACTACCACCCAGTAGTACTAACTTCTACTGTGATGAAATGCTTCAAGAGGCTGGTCATGGCCAGAATTATCACATACCTAAATAAAGATCTGGACCCGGTGCAATTCACCTATCAACACAATCGATCCACAGCAGATACAATATCGCTGGCTCTCCATTGGGCTCTGGATCACCTCATCCTTCAATACTACTATTCCATCAGTGATGGTCAAGAAACTACAAACTCTAGGCCTCTGTACCCTGCTCTGCAACTGGATTCTTGACTTTCTCGCTGGAAGACCACAGTCAGTGTGCTACTGATTATTAACACAGGCAGGGATGTGCACTTAGCCCACTGCTCTGTTCGTTATACACCCACGACTGTGTGGCCAGGTACAACTCCAAAGCCATCTACAAGTTTGCCGATGACACCATGATTGTCGTCAGATTCACAAACGGCAATGAGGAAGCTACAGGAGGGAGATAGATCAACTTGTTGAATGGTGAAAAACAACAGCCTTGCGCTCAACATCACCAAAACCAAGGAGATGATTGTGGACTTCAGGAGGAGGTCAGGGTGGAGTGGGTCAAGAACTTCAAATTCTTGAGTATCAACATCTCCGAGGATCTGTCCTGGAGCCTTCACGTTGATGTAATCACAAAGAAGGCTCGCCAGCGGCTATATTTTGTGTGGTGTCTGAGGAGATTTAGTATGTTACCAAAGACTCTCATAAACTTCTACAGATGTACCATGGAGAGCATTCTGGCTGGTTGCATCACTCCTTGGTACAGAGGCGCCAACTCTCAGGGCAAGAATAAACTCCATAGAGTTGTTAACTTGGCCTGTGTCATCACAAGCACCAGTCTTCACTCCATAGAGGACATCTACATGAGGTGGTGTCTTAAAAAATTAGCCTCTATCCTCAAAGCCCCCCCCACCCCCATCCCATCACCCAGGCCATGCCTTCTTCATTCTGTTACCATCGGAGAAAATGTACAGGGGCCAAAACACAAACACTCAGCGGCACAATGACAGCTTCTTCCTCGCTGCCATCAGATTTCTGAATAATCAGTGAACCAAAGACACTGCCTTACTTTTCATGCACTAGTATTTTTATTTTTCTATAGTTATTTTGTGAGATGGTTAGAATATGAATGTTTGCACTCAGACACTGCTGCAAACACTGAATTTCATGACTTGTTCATGACAGTAAATTCTGAATCTGATTCTGACCTGATCTAAAAGATGGGGTTGATACTGTTGCCTTGGATTCCCCTGGCTCCACCTGGTGTTTAGTATAATTTTGGCCATTCTCCTCTGCGCCCTCTCCACAGATTCAATAAGTATGATAAATAGAAATACAAGCGCTTTGCATTTTATCAACAAATCTGGCCGATAGCATCTGAGATACCAATCTGTGACAATTTAAGGAACTTTAAATTATGGATTTGTGACAAAGGTAAACTGGATTGGAAATTCTCCTCAATTAATTTCTTTTGTTATTGAAGAACTTTTCAGCCCATAGGTCAAGATTTCATCTGTTCAGTGCCAGCATGGAGAAAATAGTTATCTCGTATCATATTTTGTTTGCTTAAAACTTATTACTTGGTTCTTTAATGGCTTGCACTTTTCCAACTTTAGTCAAGAACTGTTATTTCTCTAATCTTTCCTAGTCCTCCTAAAAGGATATTCTCACCACTGCATATTTCCAGTGTTAACCATATATAACCATATAACCATTTACGGAGCGGAAACAGGCCATGTTGGCCTTTCGAGTCTGCACCGGTTCACAGATTTTGTGCGCCCTCTTCAGGCATTGGTCCCGGTAGATCTTCATTCAATAACGATGGGAAAAGCTATGCTCCAGAACTATGAGAAATACAATAAATACGAGGTTATGCATGATACAATATAATTGGTTACACAGGCTATACACCACGCCCCAGAATTAAATAAATGGGACCCAACAGTATCAGACAGATGTTTTCGCTGTAAGAAGGAAACGGGAACAACAGTACATATAATTTTAAAAAAACTGGGGGCAGGGTTTTGTGAGAGGCAGCAAATGCTACGCTACTGCACTACAAAGCAGCTCAGTGTTATAGTTATTCAACTCTGGTTCAGTCATTCAGAAATCTCTCTGAGGCTCCTAAAACAACTTAGTACATTTTAGTTTCCACATATTGTTGGAAATTGTTCATGGGTCCTCTCTCTAAAAAGCACAAGTACTTGTATGCCACCTCTGTTCTCTCGGAAAAGTTCACACAGCCTAATTCATTTCACCCACATCTTGCAGCCAGTGTAAGCTCTTAGCCAATAATATGCTTTAAGAGCAATAGCCCTTCTATCATTACAAGATTTTTTAAAAATAAAGAAACTTGATAAAACTAAAAATGTCAGATCAACTGACCTTTATACTCTAGAGTACAAGAAATTAGGTGCAGGAGTAAGTCATCTGGCACCTCAAGCTTGTGCCACCGATCAATATAATCATGACTGATTTGCCTCAGTTCTCTGTGCCAGATCACCACTGATCTCAATCCTCCAGTCTTTTAAAAATGTATCTACATACATTTTAAATACTTCTAATGATCTCACCTCAGGTAGTTGGCCTCATCGGTAACAACAATGAGTCGCACCACAGAGAAGAGATGGGAAGTATTGTGAAATGGTGCGAGAATAACAAGTCAAGACACCTTTATTTATGGTGCATACCATTCTTGCATGGTAAAGACGAGATAGCATTTCTCCAGGACCATGGAGCGTATTTACACAATTATAATTTAGAAAAGAAGTTAAACACATTAAAATATTAAGACGTATACAGCAAAAGTCATTGGTATATTATCCATATATGTTCGGGAGTTCAGGAGCCTGATGGCTTGGGGGGAAAATCTGTTGCCCAATCTCAACATAAGGACCTGAGGGCTACGGTACCTCCTACCAGATGTCAGAAGGGAAAACAGATTACATGAGGGGTGTGGAGTCCATCACAATGTTTTCTGTGATTATTTTAGTTATGATGTTAAGCTTCAGTCAAGATAGACCAAAGAGCAGTAAGTAAACTGGACCACAAACTATAGATTAGATTAGATTACATTAGATTCAATTTTATTGTCATTGAGCCAAGTAAAATACAAAGCCATTGAAATGCAAATAGCATCCAACCAGAAGTTTTAAAAATAGTGCTATATACAAAAACAAGTAACACCAAGGACATTCAGCAAGCAAACAATTATAAAAGTACTGACCGGACAATGTGAGTGCAGTACCACCAACGAGCCTGCAGCTGACGTGGACATTTACCCCCTCCATAAATCTTCGTCCGCGAAGCCAAGCCAAAGAAGACCAATCAGCACTGTGATTTAAGGTTCAGCAGGATTACAGCCTCTTCCTGAGCCTGCAGGTTCAAGATCAAAGGCTCCTGTAGTGCCAGTCTGATGGGAGAAGAGTAAAAATTCCATTGTTTGGTGTGATGCATCCTTGATGATGCTCTTCATCCTGTCCAAACAGCACTCCTGAAAGATCTTCTCAGCAGTGGGCAATTGGATGCCGATAATCTGCTGGGCAGTTTTCACCACCCACTGAAGTGCTTTATGGTTCAATACGAGACAATTGCCATACCACACTCAGATGGTATGCTCTCAATGATACAGCTGTAAAAATCCACCCATATCCTGAGACAGAGGTTTCCTTTCTTCATGTTCTGCAGAAAATAAAGTCGCTGTTATACCTTTTTGATCAGGACGGAGGAGTTCAGGGACCAGATTAGATCATCAGAAATATGGACTCCAAGGAATTTAAAGCTTGATACATGTTCCCCCACAACTCCATTGATGTAGGTAGGGGCATGAATGTGGCTTCCATTTCACCTGAAGTCCACAATAATCTCCTTGGTCTGCTGAGCATTGAGTGCCAAGATATTGTCGGGGCATCACGCGGCCAAGTGTTGGACCTCACCCTTATAGGCTGTCTCATCATCCCCTCTGATCAGGCTAACCATCGTGGTGTTATCTGTGAACTTGATTATGGAATTAGAACCATTAATACGATCATAGGTAAAAATGGAATACGGGAGATGGCTCAGCACACAGCCCTGGGGCTCACCAGTGTTCAAGGTGAGAATGGAAGAGAAGAGTTGCCTAATTTAACAGATTGGGGTCTGTTAGTCAGGAAGTCTAAGTTCCAATTACAGAGGGAAGAGCTTATACCAAGCTGACGAAGTTTGATCATCAGTTTGGAGGGAATCAGAGTATTGAATCCCAAACTAAAGTCAATGAACAGCATTCTGACATAAGTGTTGGAGCTGTCCAAGTGGATCAAGGCAGAGTGAAGTGGCGTGGAAATGGCATCCTCAGTCGACCTGTTGATATGATAAGCAAATTGATGTGATAGAACCAGTCTCTCAAAACACTTTGCAATGATGGGGGGTGAGTGCAACTGGACAGAAGTCATTCAGGATTATGCAGTGGAATGCTTCGGCACTGGCACCATAGTGGAAATCTTGAAACTCATGGGAACAACTGATTGGGCCAAGGACAGATTGAAAATGTCCATGAGGAACCCGGCCAACGGTTATGCACCCAGCTAGGTATACCATCCAGACCAGCTGCCTTCCGTGCATTCACCCTACTCAGGGTGGCCCAAACATCTGAGATGGAAAGTGAGAGAAGCAGTTCATCAGGTGGAAGATCCACTTTGAAGATGACCTCCTTGTTCTCTCCGTCAAAGCGAGCGTAGAAATGATTAAGCTTCTCAGAGAGGGAGGCAAAGCTGGAAGTTTATAGTTTATAGTCTGTAATGACCTATATGTCATGCCACATACACAGGGGTCTGAGGAGTTGAAATGCTCTTCGACCTTTTGTTTGTATGTATGTATAACCTGAGAGATTCCCCTCCTTAGGTTGGCCCTGGCTGAGCCATAAGTCTCCCAGTCTCCTGATCTGAAGGTTGAATCTCTGAGCAGACAGCAAATCTCACTGTTCATCCATGGCTTTTGATTAACAAAAATTTTTATTTGTTTTTGTGATGTCGCTCCATCCACACACTTTTTGATGTACTCAATGCACTTGTAGAGAAACTGATAGGCTTTTATTCATAACAGAATGGATGTCTGTCTATGCTGGCCAATTGCCCTGAACTGTGGAAGGGGGACGTGGCACAGTTGACTTTATTCAAGGGTCTGTGAGAAGAGTCTCAGGCGCCAACAGCAAGAAGCATGTCATAGCACATCCAAATCTATATAGAATGGTTTACCACTATACTCGAGGACAGAGTTGGTATATAAATCAATATAAATCAGAGCATCTGTGGTAGCATGGGCAGCAAACATGCTCCAATCTGTATGTTGAAAATGTTGTTGAAGAACAAAGAATTCAACACCACATGATACTGCAATCATGAGCCATCCAACACAGTCCATTCCATTCATAATGGCCAAGAGTACAGAAATTGTTTCTTTTTAAATAATACAATAATTACATTTAAATTTCAACTTCATGCAATGAAGAAAGACAACTGAAGTCATTATAATATATGAGATGCTAAAAATTCATCAGTAGCCAGACTGCAGTAATGATGTGTTGGTACAGAACTGAATTAACCTACACAAATGGAGACAAGGAATTACAAAAATGAACTGCAAAACAAAAAGCTCTAACACATCTTGGCAGCTACTTTGGAACAATTACGCATATAATAACCAATTTGTCAGCTGAATGCACATTGAATATTGATTTGGGATGTATGAGAACATATTGAACAAAGAAAAAGTTTTTTTTTAAGTATGAGGAAAGGCAAAAGGAAACCAATCGTTACTACTGGGCACTGCTAAAGGCTCAAATTACCTGTTGAATTCAAAATCAAGTTGGAGGACAAATGGTGGAAGTGCCCAAAAAGACCTACAAAGCCCTGTGAGCGCATTTCTTCCAAGGTATAATAACACAAGTCCAACCTACCATATTGGTAATCTAAGTTTCTAATGCAATACCCAGATGTTGCAAAGTTGATCTGCTAATCACAATGAACCTCAAGATTAAAAGCAAACTTTAGGGCAGGCCTGACAGAGAAGTGAATATTTGAAGTTCAAGTTTATGGTCATCTGAATGTACATATATGTAGAGTGTACAACCCGACAAAACAGAACACATTCTGGCACTAATATTCATATTATAGACATCCGGCTCCCCACAAGAATTTCCCCTGTTGCTTTGTAGCTGCCAGAAAAAAAACTTCTGCACAGAATGGGAAGTGGATCAATGAGTTTTAAGCAATATGTTTTGGTTTGCTCTTTTTAAAGGAGAATGGCTGGCAGTGTCACAACTGCCTGGTCATATGATAGAATGTGCAAAGGTTAGATTATATCTTCTTCTCAGGTGAATTATGTGATAAAACAAGCAATTTGTAAGACCACATTGGGTGGGACACCACATTTAAAGATGTACTGATTTTGGCTATGAATGTTTGACTGAGATTTGTGTAACACCATTTCCAAAATTGACCTCCAGACCTGTCTTATTCAACGTGTAAGACTCCTTAAGATTATAGGATCTCTCTGCTCAAATACCCAAATATTGCAACATAAAATCAAATTGTCCATTCAAACTTGTGTCCTACCATAATTTCCAACAACCTGAAAAGACTTATGGAATGACCTCCATTGCTTGTTCCAATTATTTAAGTGGTTCAAGCTACAATTAATGAACAGAAGCTGGTTTTTTTTCCTGGGAGCTGAGTCTGAGGAGGACCTGGCAAAAGTATATAAAATTCTGATAAACATAAGGATTAGATATTTGGAAATGTCCCATAACAGAGGGGTTTAAAACTACATGTGTTCAGGATAAGGGGCAAGAGGTTCAGAAGGATCTGAGGAGGATTTTTCCATTCAGGGAACTCACTCCCTGAATGCTAGTGGAGACAAGTACTCTCATAACATTTAAGAAGTATCTAGATAAGTGCTTGAATCAACCAAATAGAGAAAGCTAAGGAGCGAGTACTGTTCAATAGGCTAAGTACGGATGGATACTTAATGGTTGGCACAGAAATGATGAGGTGATGGGCTTGCTTCTGTGGTGGATGACATCTAACCCTGACTCGACAAGAAATTCCACTTGCACTGTAGTGATGTGTTAAAGCCATTAACAAATGTGGTTAAATATGTGTGTGCATTAAAATCAAAACAACTGATTAGGCTACAGAAATTTTGTTGCACTATTTGAATGAAACCAGGTTAGCTGGAGCACAATTCCTGCATATTTTAGACCATAAGATGTATGAGCAAAAAGAGGCTATTTAGACCATTAAATTTGCCCTGCCATTCAGTCATGGACTGAACCCCTCAGCCCTACTGCCTATCCTCCCCATAACCTTTGATGTCTTAACTAATCAAGAACCTGCCTTAAATACACCCCAACATTATCGACTGGCATCAAGAAACAAGCATCAAATGCAAAATAATTAGGATTCTGTGTTTCAAACAAAATTAATACATGAATTGAGTGAAAAGATTGACTTCACCAAATGTTAATGGAGGAGTCAACAAACATGAGGAGGCGAAGGGTGCAGCTGGTGGAGCCCATTGCCTCACTGCTCCAGTGATGTAGTTTCGTGCCTGGAACTGTCTGTCTGGAATTCACACATTCTTTCTCTGACCATATGGGCTTCTTTCAGGTGCTCCAATTTCCTCACATATCACAAAGAAGTGACCATTATTAATCATTCTGAATGACTAGATGAGTGGTAGAATCTGCAGACAGATTAGGAGAGAATCAATAAAAATAGTGCTAAAGGAGTTGTTTCCCTGCTATGTGAATCAATGATTTATTCCATGATTTATTCATTGTGAAAAGTGTGCATAACTTGAATCAATTATGCTTCTTACACAGAAATCCCACAATATTTCAGTAAAGAAGACTTGGCATTAAGCTGGCTTTTGTCTTTTTCACTGAACCGGGTCAGTGTGTCATTTTACATAGTAAGCTGGCATTCTGGGAGCAAAGGAGTTGGGACATGTAACACAACAGCATCAGTGTTGGCATCTAGTGTCACATATAACATACCATATTTGATGTTAGAATCACTTTTTTCCACAAAAAATGGTTCAAAAATATTCCCCCAGTTTTTTTATGCAAAATTGAAACTAGGCCTGTTTGGGGTGGGGGGGGGGGGGGGAGTGTTGTGGGACAGTGGAATCAGCGTGAGGGCTGGTGGCGAGATCTCTGGAAAATTTCCCGGCAGCCTCTGTCAGTTCCAGCACTGGTCATTGTTGTGTTGATGAAGTGTCAGGTTCAAGAGACATAAGGCTGAACACAAGGGTTTGTAATCAAACATTACTTTTATTAACACACAATAATTAATAGAAGATTGTAGGAAAATCATAGTGGGAATAAAACACACACACACACACACACACACACACACACACACACACACACACACACACAATTTATAAAAGAGCATGGGAAAATCTATTACAAGTATTGATTTATAGTAGTGGAATTCAACCTTTTTCTTTCCACCTTTGTAATTACCACTATCTATCGTTGGGGGCTGGTGGTGGGATATCGGGGTAGGGGAGGGAGCAGGGTTGGGAGTGGGACAGTGGGTTTCAGACTGTTCAAAGTGAGGACAAACCCATAGACCAGCTTGCTCACAGCACAAGGTGACTAAAGATGCCTGGGAACAGCTGGGATCAGTGTGGGGGCTCACCATCCCGAGAGAGAGCAGGCAACAGGCCGCCAGGAGAGAGCGGGACAGTGGGCCACCAGGAGAGAACGGGACAGTGGGCTGCCAGGAGAGAGCGGAACAGTGGGCTGCCAGGAGAGAGCAGGACAGCGGGCTGCCAGGAGAGAGCGGGACAGTGGTATAATTAAAAAGATTTTTCCTGTTCTGCTTACATGCTTTGTTCTCGCTTTACATGCGTATCCATAAATACACTAAATAAAATACCGTACACAAACACATTCTTTCCCGTCAGAAGGCCATATCATCCCTTTTACATAGATGGCAATCCAGTGTTGTTACTACATCTGCTGCCGGGAAAAAACTTGGATGGGAATGACTCCCACCCCCCACCCCCACACCCCACCCCACCACCACCACCACCATTTGTAATAAAGCCCAAAATATCATGGAATGAAGTGGCTAAGTAAAAGGGCCAAATGACAGCAATCTGTTCAGCAGATTAAATACACTAATTCAAATGCAATATTGAAATCACAACAAATTTGGAGACTAAACATATTGAACAATCAAGTGGTCAACTTAGAATTGAGCCATCTGATTCAATACAGGAATTTCAGTGTTTTATTTTCCATGAGTAGAAAAGGAAGATCAAACAAAGTTATCCAGACACTGTAGTGATATTAAGGGTAGAAAATGACCTTGCCTGTATATAATCTTGGCTCCACTGAGCTCCAAAGAAGAAATAGCCCAAGAAAGGATATAGTCATCTCCACATTATTCTTCAAAAGATTAAATAATATGAAGAACAGAGCACATTTATAGTTCAGCCACCAAAAGTACTGACTTTGCACTTCACCTTTTTGTAGATTTGGCAAATAAAACATAAGTTTGATGAATTTGCGCAACCACATCTTAAACTGTAGTTAGTTTAGAATGCACATTAACCACATGATGAATTTTTTAATCTAGCATTTACAAAAAGCCAATGCGCACTCCAAAGCTTTTAATTTACACATGGTGCTTTGCTTAAATTACTGTGGATGTGACAATTAGGCAAACAAAATAATATGAACACCACAAGCAAAAGAAGGTTTGTTTTGTAACATTCAGTGTGTTCTCAGTGGTCATGTTCTTTCAGTACATGAGATCACCTTCCTTTGGAAAACCACTGTAATTACTTAAAAACCCTACTGAGTACAAGTATGAACTATACTCTTTGTCCTGAAAGAAAAACAGTGGGGAATAATATTTAGCTCTCAGGTTGCTTGAAACTTTTGACCTTCAGAGAATGGCAGAGAACAATGTGTTATTAAAGTGTGCTACTGGAAACATCTCATTATGGTTGCTTCACCATAAGATACCTCTATATGGGAAATAATCACAGGTGAATGAGGTTAACCTCAAAAACACTGGAGTTCTTTAAATTCTGTGAGTCACCTAACATTCAAAAATTGTCTCAATTATCCCTTACGTAAAGTGAAGAAAGCTATCCTCTTGATAAAGTGGTTTATGCATGAACCTAATGACTTGCCACAGGCTGAGAAAACAGATTATGAATCAATTAGAATGCAGCACCTTTGTCATAATGGAGACACATGGCTGATTGTGGAATCTGAACACAATCTGCTTGAGGAACTCAACAGGTCAAGCAGAATCAGTGGGAGAAAAAAAGATGTTGACGTTTCAAGCTGAGATTCTTCATCAGGATGGTCCTGAAGACTCACAGCTTAAAATGTCACTCATTTGTTCTTTATGCCACTGTGGAAAATTAAATATCTAAAAGATGACATAGGTTATCCAATTAGAACACTGTTTGCACCTCAGAGCAGCTAAGCTAATACGTAATGATTTAATCCATTCTGCTGAAGCAGTTAGGAACAACACCCACCTAACTAGGGAAGAACGGGAACATAAGGAAATAGAAGAAATTAAGAATAAAGTGATTTTGAAGAGAAATAGAAATTACCATGTGGATAGATGCTTTCTGACCCCTTCCTTGCAAGAAAAATAAGTGGCCCTGTCACTGAAAACAAGCTCCAACCAAATGGCTTTCCCACATGTCATTTGAGTAGCAGAAAGAATGATTGATTGAAACTCAAAATATTGAGTTTCCCACTTGCTAAAAGTTAAAACTCTAATTCTAGGAAGCTCATCTATGGAATACACTACCCTGGTGATGGCAGCAGCAATCTGGGCTGTCTCCCTAATAGGAAT
Source organism: Narcine bancroftii (assembly GCF_036971445.1). NCBI lineage: Eukaryota > Metazoa > Chordata > Chondrichthyes > Torpediniformes > Narcinidae > Narcine > Narcine bancroftii. The sequence continues at coordinate 270,765,354 of NC_091469.1, read as the reverse complement.
CTTCAAGAGAATGACAGGTGTGTGAGAGAACATCTTGTCTTCCTGTGAGGGAACAGTAGTTTCAGGTTACTGGGAGCCACTGCAACTCACTCAGGGCTGGGGCATCCTGAAGGTATCAGTCTGAGCTTTGTGGTAGCAAGAGTAATTCATACGCATGCACTGAAATTTTTATTGCAACCATTAGGTTACTGCTGTTTGCAGTGAAATGGGAACCACAAAAGTGGCCATCAGAGTAAAACACATTTAAGTACAAGTAGGAGAACAGTTGGCTTCGACTTCAACACTGGAAAAGGTGGGCTTGAAGGTCCTTGCAAATCACCATGCTGGTTAGTGATGGATTCATCCATGTTGTTACACAGTGTATTGGCAGTCTTGTACAACAAGCATAAAAGGATAGAGCAAACAAGAGAGCAGCAAACAAAAAAAAAATTAGAGAAGACCACAAAGTGGATAAGGTAGACGGGTCATAAAAACCATGTCCACTTGCAGGACATGGACATGAGGAAGGACCGCTTTCCTTCATTGCCAAAGATGCCAAATATAAGAGCTGGGACATTGTGCTGGGGGTATGTAGCGAGTAGCAAGCTGTAGTTTGCTTCCCCTATTAGGCTATAGTTAGAACCACATTATATCCCACATTACATGAAACAATGTGATTATATTAGACTGAGTGCAGAAGAAATTTATGAGGATATTGGTAAGACTGAAGAATGTTAGCTCTGAGGAATGGTTAGTTCTGCAGGATTTATATTCTTTGGAACCAAGGGGGCCCAGATTATGTGACTATGAAGAACCCATTTTTTGGCAGGAATGTCATTAATTAGGGAACATATGTTTCAAAGTAATTGGGAGGAGAAAGTGATACTTTCATCCAGAGGACAATGGGTGACTGCAACTCACTGTTTGAAAGGATGGTTAGGAACGAATACTTCAGCACATTTAAAAACTATTTAGATGAACAGCTTTATTTGAAAGGTTACAGGCCAATAGCAAATAGGTAGGATTGAACTAATCAAATCTTTTTCAACTGTAATGGGTGCAATGACAAGCTAGTCTCCTGACTCTATGATTCAGTGGTCCATCCTATCTGGTAACAGATGTTAACAAAGGCAGGGCATTTTCTTTCTCCCATACTTTGTTACTGCCTTTTGTAATGCATCAGATAGCATCAATTGATATTTTCTTCCTTTATTTTCCTCTTGGTTTCTCACATTTAGTATAAATGTTTATACATTTGTAATATAAAATAACTTTTCAGATAAAACCTTGGTCTCAATGAGTTTTTCTTTGCCATTATATTATCAGGTGACCTTTTTATTGCAAGCACATCACTACGCTGGGAATATACTTAGTCATTTGTCAATATATCCATTATCATCACTGTATCAAAACCAATTACCACAGCAAATCAGGGTATCAAGGAAAAACACTTGAAATAAGCTCAGGCACTCTGAACAAGATCATTGACCTTATCTGTTTGATTGTTATGCCAGTGGTGTAATATTAAATTAATTACCATCATTAATCAAGTACAAATTGTTAATTTTTATCTGCAGTGGTTAGTCTTAGCTAAGTCAAATGATTGCATGCAACTATTCTTGTTCCTCATTTTAGTAAGACATTCACACTTAATTATACCACAGATGTTGAAAAGTGGTCCTAAACTGAAGATTATATGATCATTCAGTTAAGATCTGCAAAACATGCTTCCTGATTAGTGCCATGTGTTTCTCTGTTAATATAATCTGTCAAAAAAATATGCTTGGAGCACCCCTGGGAGTTCATTGGTAGTTCATTGCAGTGGGAGGATGAATATCCAGTATCTTGTTCCCAGATTATCCCTGACATCCAACACAGAAGCAGCTGGGCAAATTGCATTCTGCATCTGCAAATTACAGGACATTATCACAAAAATTTGGAATGTTTTTAAATTGACCAGCAGAACATTGTGTTAAATTATTCCATTTGTTTTTATTATTGTGAAGGAATTGTCTCTGAGAATGCAGCACCCCACTGCACCATATTGATGGGCAGCCTAAATTCTCTGCTTAGTCCTGGAATGGGTGGCACAGTTAGTAGTGTTTAGCACAACATTATTGTGATGCTTCTTTTATTGTAATAAAAAAACTTGTTTTTTTATATAATAACTATACTTATTAGCTGAAGCACTCACAACCTCGTGGAGGCATCCATTTTAAATCTACTCCTAGCTGCAACAACTCACCTCCGACTCCCTCTAGTGGTCAGGATTATCACTAGCACTCTTTCATTACATCTCCTTGAGATGCTTAATCTAACCATGTGACACACTAATGCAGCATTCATTTCCATTTAAAGTTCAACACAAACAAATACAAACATCATCAGCACAAACTTTTTAAGTGTGCAGTTCTTTTCCTTTTAGAGATTCAATCTGTCAGGTCCTTTGAGAATGCTTGTGGATTTTCTTACCACAAGTGCTTGTGTTGGCTCTGCTGATCCACTACCATTTATTTCTAGTGGTGTTTCTTCTGTTGCTGTGCAGGCTGGATCCTCTGCATTTGTCTGTTCCCGCAGTGTCTCTTGCTTTTTCAGCAGGCTCTTTCAATTCTTCCTCAGGATTTGACCATCCTCTGTTCTGACAATGTAGGATCTTGAATTTATTTCCTCTAGAACAGTAGTCATTTTGTCCTAGAGTCTCACTGTGTCATGTTGTGCCAGTGGCCCTAAGCTTCTTGCTGACTTGTCATAGTTTGGATTTTGTCTCCATTGCAGAAGTTTTATTTCCATTTGACATGTTCCACATCTCTGTTCTTATCTGGGTCTGCAGAGAAGAGGGGTTGTGCATAGTCCAGGTCCCATCAGGATCTCAGTGGTTGACATGCCATGTTCAAGTGATGAAGCTCTGTTACTCAATAGAGCTAGATAAGGATCTGAGACACTGTCTTGTGCTTTCTTGAGCAACTGTTTAACTCTTTACCATTTGACTGTGGATGCAGAGGACTTGAAGAAACGTAGAAAATCATAGTCTTCTGCAAAGTTCTGGAATTCTCTACAACTATAGTATGGTCCGTTGTCACAGTAGACAATTTTAGGAATTCCATGTCTTGCAAAGATCGATTTCAAATATTTGATCACACAAGCAGCAGGCATGTTAGGAAGCAGCACAATCTCCAGTTAGATTGATAGTCAATAACCAGCAAATAATTATTTCCATCCATGTGGAATAGATCAGTCCCAACTTTCTGCCATGGTTTCGCTGGAAAGTCAGTTATGATGATCGATTCCTTTGTCTATTCTGAGTGATGTTCCAAACAGGTCTCACAGCTTGAAACCGTTTTGTCATTGTCAGCATTTAAACCCTAGCCAGTAAACAGCAGTTCTGGCCCTCCTTTTGCATTTTTCTATTCCAATGCCCCTCATGCACACTTTTCAGCTTCTCTTGCCACAGTGACTGAGGACTGACAATTCTGCTCTGTCTGAGTAGAAGCCCAGTGACAACATTCAGCTCAGCTCTGATGTTGTAGTATGGCTGACATTCACCTCCAGGCCATTCTTCATTCAGATTCTTTTTTTTCTTTTTTTCTTTCTTTTTTTTAATTTCCCCCCTCCCTTCATTCAGATTCTTGATGACCTTCTGTAGATCTGTGTACTTTTCTGTTTCACCTGTGATCTGCTTGGATTTCATGTCAGATACAGGAAGAGATTCAGTGATCAGGTTCATGTGGAGATTCCCATTTGTCTCTGTGAAACTCTTAGTGTGTGCTTCACTCTGCATCATTGCCCAGGATAATGCATCAGCTAACACAATAAGTTTCCTTGGTGTGTACGTCAATTCAAGGTCATAACATTGTAACTTCATCATCAATCTTTGGATTTGCAGTGAGATTTCACTGAGATTTTCTTAATTGTCGCTATTAATGAGTTGTGGTCTGTCTCTGTCATGAATGTGGAATTTCTCAAATCCATAGATCAGACATAGACACTGTTTCTTGATCTATGCATAATTGTGGTCATCACCTTGATGTGTATGCCACTGGCCTCCAATCTTCTCCCACAGCCTGAAGTAGTACGGCACCTATGCCATCTTTTGAAGCCTTCAGAGATATTTTCATCCTTCTGGATGCTTCATAAAAACATTAAAAGCACTGATTCTGTAGTTAGAATAGTCTACATTCGGTCCCATTCTTCCTCTTTGATGGCTATCCACTTGAATTCTCATTTGTCCTGTGACAACTTCCTTAGGCATATTGTTTTGGAAGACAGGTTTGGTATGAATTTGCCAGGGAAATTGATCATTCGTAGCATTCACAATACGCCTTTTTTTTTGTCAGTGGGTCTGGACATCTCTAAAATTGCTTTCACCTTGTTCTTCTCTGGCTCCACACCTGCATCTGACAGTTTATCTCCCAGGAAGGTGAATCGCTTCACAGCAAAATGATATTTTTCTCTGTTTAACCTTAATCCATACTTCTGGATGTGTTGTAGAACTTTGAAGAGCTTCTTGTTGTGTTGTTCTTGTGTGGATCCCCATAGGATCATGTCAACCATGTACTCCATTCTTTTGTGGAACACGTCCAGAGCTGAGGAAAATCCAAAAGGCATCCTCAGGCAGGAATATCAGCCAAACAATGTACTAAATGTACAGTATTTTGTGCTATCTTCATGCAGTTTTAATTGCCAGAAGCCCTGGGATGCATCCAATTAGGTGAAAAATTTTACACCAGCCATCTCACTTATAATTTCATCCCTGGGTGGAATCTGATGATGTTCTTTCTTTATATTGGCATTCAAATCTTTTGGGTCCATGCACAATCGTAGGTCACCGTTCTTCTTTTTGACACATGCCATTAAATTTACCCATTTTGTGAGCTCCTCCACTTTCTTTTTGACCCCTAGTGCTGTCATTTGATCAAGTTCCTGCTTGAGCTTTTCCTTCAGTGGTGCTGGAACCTTCCTTGGGGCAAGCACTACTGGCTGTGCATCCTCTTATAACTTATAGGTGAATGGTAGAACTCTAAACCTCTTGAAGGTGTCTTGAAATTGATGCAGTATTTCCTCTACACTATTCAGTGCATTGTCACTGTTAATGTGATCCACCTTCTTGACTAGGCTTAAGTTTTCACATGCTTTGTCATCAAGGAGTGATTCATATCTATCTGGGACTACTTTGAACCTGAGGTGGTGCTCTTTATCTTTAACTTTCACCTTGATTTTACATGTACTTTTCATGTAGGCTTTGAGCTTTACAGGATTTCATGGATGTATGGCTTTATCTTCATTGCCCTGATGTCAAGCTTACAAATCAAATTGATATTTGCCCAGACTTTTCCATTGGTTGGGCATTATTTTGGTGCATGTCTCTTCACTTTTTTGTTGATTTGTATATCTTGTTTTTTGTTTATGTGTGTCCAAACACTGTGGCTATGACTATGTCTTCATTTTCACTGGTTTTTGCACTATCACCAAACGTTTTCACTTGCTGCAGAGCTATTTCACTGGCATGGCATATCTTCACTGTGCACAAGCATAAAATGTACCTCTCAAACATTTCATTTTTCTTTGATGAACAAATTTGCCCTAGTCATCTGCCTCAGCAAAAACAAATGTGTTGAAAATCTTTCGTTCTTGAGGTCCCACCTTGCTAAGTAATAGTGCAATCTTCTGTCCATCAGGTTTACTATCAAGTCCAATAGCTTCCAGGTACAGTATAAATTGTTGTTTGAACAACCTCCATTCATGGTTGACATTTACAGTCCAATTTACAGGATCAGGAATCTTTACAATCCTCATATTTTCTCCTGCTATCAACTGATTCTCACTTTGCATACTCTTGGTGTTTCCTCCACTCGTTTTGCTTCTTGCAGTCCTGGTACCATGCACATTCCAGGTACGATGTGATGTTTATTTTACTGTAATAAAAAAAAACTTGGGTTATTTTATAACAACTATACATAATTAGCTAAAGCACTCATAACCTCACAGAGGCATCCAATTTGAATCTACTCCTAGCTGCAGCAAATTCACATCTCCAGAATGGAGGACTCTATCATTACAGTGCCTGTGATCGGATTCAAATTTGGTGCTCACTGTAAGGAATTTTTAGGTTCTCTCCCTGTCTGTGTGCGATTTCTCCAAAAATATGTGGAGTTTGTAGGCTAATTGATGTATTTACAGGCTTATGGGGTAGAAGGGCGGGTTACCGGGCTGAATCTACAATTTTAATTTAAAAAAAAAATCCACAAGCCTCTTAACCAGAAACTATGGTGCTTCAAAAAGAGTTTGTTTATGCTGAGTAAAGAATTTTTCCCACTAATATTTTTCATTAACATTTAGCTCTCTGCTCATGCTTTAATCGTTCTCTCTGTGACTAACCAATCTACATGTATCAACAAATAAATATGTTTCTCCAAGATTTTCAGAGAATAGAGAAGCGAGGAAGTGATTGTGTGATTGGATTAGTTGATTAGTAGGGTCTGGAGGAGGAAACAAAGCTTTGGATCGTGATGCCATGGAGGAGATTGAAAACATGGCTGAGAATTTTAAATTTCAAGAAATGGTGGTCCCAGAGCCAATGTAGATGGGTGTGGAATATGGTAGGTCATCTAAGAGAGCAATGAAATAATAATGTCTGCCCATAAGGAAAGCACGCCTTAGTGTTTTAACAGGAAATGGGCATATCAAGGAAATAAAAGCCCCCAAAGGGAAGGGTACAGTGAGAAGCTCGGTTCAGTGTATCTTGACTCCCAATGGTCCAAATGTTTGGCTTCATCTTGAGACATTGGTCACAGAGGACTATTGAATAGTAAAAGAGTTTTGGTGATAAACCTGATGTTATTTGTGACATTTTTTTTTTAATTTAATCATATTTGAAGGCATAATGTGCATTTGGGTCTTTTTTTAATGATAATTAATTTTCATAAAAATGAAGTATACAATAAGCACCGATCACTTAAGTGCTATAATTATTCTGCATCTGAAACATCCTGCAGAATTTTACATTTGATGGTTTTGGATTTGTAAATATCTAATCTAACAATTTTCTGTTATGTGATAATCCACATTTCAATGTATTTGCTCATCTGCTTAACTGAATTCTATTTTAATGACGATAACAGCTCAATCTTAACTGAGCCATCAATCAATTCATTCAACTGAAAGCAGTTAAAGGAGGTCATAAGGAAGCGATATTTGTTCCTTTGTGCAAATGTGGCCTTGGAATATTTAGGTATGAGAGGGATAAAGAAAGCTTATACAGTAGTTGAATTCTGAGCAGTTTTAATCTTTGCCTAAAAAGCAAGGCAAACTTTTAAAGTCTTCCGACAAAAATTTAATTATCAGGAAAAGAATAAAATTTGAGCAAAATTATCTGAAATAAATACATATTCGTTTCTTGGAATCACAGTTGATTGAAGTTACATTTAATGCAGTCACCCACAAGGCACTTGAAGGAGTGAATCAAATGATTGCTGGTTTCTATGAGAAATGCACCTCTTTGCATTTCAATGGAAAACACCACCACTATCTGCAATAAACCAAGTGGTATTTATTCTTCTTGCTTTCTCTTATACCCTTGAATTTCTGCCTCTCAAATGTGAAATTCAGGCAGTCTTTCAGGTGAGTAAACATTTGCTCAGCATTGTGAAGTAATGTTTCTAATATTTTCCTGATGGTTCCGTAAATGATAGCAGCCTATATGATGCCACAAAACTCAAAACGGCCAACCAGTTTACCTATCTTGGCTGCACCATTTCATCGGATGCAAGGATCGAGAACGAGATAGACAACAGACTCGCCAAGGCAAATAGCACCTTTGGAAGACTACACAAAAGAGTCTGGAAAAACAACCAACTGAAAAACCTCAAAAAGATTAGCATATACAGAGCCGTTGTCATACCCACACTCCTGTTCAGCTCCGAATCATGGGTCCTCTACCAGCATCACCTACGGCTCCTAGAATGCTTCCACCAGCGTTGTCTCTGCTCCATCCTCAACATTCATTGGAGCGACTTCATCCCTAACATCGAAGTACTTGAGATGGCAGAGGCCGACAGCATCGAATCCACGCTGCTGAAGATCCAACTGCGCTGGGTAGGTCACGTCTCCAGAATGGAGGACCATTGCCTTCCCAAGATCGTGTTATATGACGAGCTCTCCACTGGCCACCGTGACAGAGGTGCACCAAAGAAGAGGTACAAGGACTGCCTAAAGAAATCTCTTGGTGCCTGCCACATTGACCACCGCCAGTGGGCTGATATCGTCTCAAACCGTGCATCTTGGCGCCTCACAGTTCGGCGGGCAGCAACCTCCTTTGAAGAAGACTGCAGAGCCCACCTCACTGACAAAAGACAAAGGAGGAAAAACCCAACACCCAACCCCAACCAACCAATTTTCCCCTGCAACTGCTGCAACCGTGTCTGCCTGTCCCGCATCGGACTTGTCAGCCACAAACGAGCCTGCAGCTCACGTGGACATTACCCCTCCATAAATCTTCATCCGTGAAGCCAAGCCAAAGAGAGAAGAAAGAAGAGATGCCATGCAGTCCTACCTTTGTATGCGGAGAGGGCTATTAGCTAGGGAATTAATTGTATGTCTACAGTACATTTTAATGTTCAAGAAGCAGGGAGGGAAGAAAAATTAAGTATGGATGTTATTCTAATTTCATTCAGTTTACCATGATTTAAAAAAACCTATCTCTTAACTGGTTCTGAGGTTATAACGATTAATAGACTTTTTCTGCTATAATATAAACCAAGTTTTGTGATCATCACTTAGATAATTTTGTCACATGTGAGGAACCAAAGAGGAAAGCAGGCCATAGCTCAAAGGAAATTCCATAGAGGTGTTCATTCAAATACACAAAAGACTTGAAGAAATTTACCAGGTCTTGCAGCATCCATAGGAGGTAAAGATATATAACCAGTATGTTTTGAGCCTGAGGCTTTCATCAAGATATAGTATCAAGGCTAAGCCCTGAAACATTCGTGATATATTTGCCTCCTATGGACACTGCAGGACTTGTTTAGTTTCCCCAGCACTTTTGTGTATTTACAACAATCACGGCATCTACAGACTTTTTTATTTCATTCAAAAATAATCTAGAATAGAGTTGGAATCCAAATGTTTGTTCCTTCTCTAAACTCCAATGATCTCCTTATCAACAAGATTTACAAGTCAATAGTTAAATGACATCCATTGTTCCTCCAAGTCTGGATTCAGGCTATTCCCCATCTAAACATTTCAGCAGAATGACATTTTTTTAAATGACCTTGGACAGGTTCACCAAGTCTACCCCATTCATGAACTTAAAACAAATAAATGGAATAAAGATGTCACTGTGAGGAAAATCGCTCTACTCACGTGGATTGTAGCTCAATTGTTGATCTGTGATCAAAACAAATATGTCTCTGATACAAAATAAATTAGATAACATTTCGTGCTGAATTGTTGCTTTCTATACCTGAATTGGCTTTTCAGTGGTGATGGGCATTCAAGTGACTCCATGAGGCAGTAAATTGGAGTCAAAAGGTTTTCATTAGCTTAGACATTAGCTGCGGCTCAGAGGGCATCTGGCCTGGATCCGAGCAAGGAAGTAATCTGGGGTCAAGGTCTTGGATTGGGACCTTTATTATGGAATCTCTTGGGAGGGGTCAGAGGGAAGGAAGGGGCGGTCCAGGCCAGTATATACAGTTATTACAGTGGTGTAATACCTCATAGCACCACAAGTGGTACTCTCACTTCCATTTTTCTTTTCACCATTGTGGTCCAACCATTCTTCACTGCTCACTCAGTGCCTCATACTAATCAGTGCAGTGAAGAATGAATGGACTACAATGGTGAAAAGGAATATGGATGTGGGAGTACCGCTGATCAGGTATTGTTCTGTCAATTTAAGTTAGCAAAAATGTTGTTATTTAAAGTCTGCAGTGTTGTAGGCCACGTTTGGATTGAAACACTTGACACCAGAAGAGTTGGCCTCTCATCACAGTGCCCTATGACATCAGCACATGCTTGTGCCAGTCTTCCCCATTCTGTTCCAAATCATTGCCTTCATGCTTGGAAACCCTGTTTGGGCATTTTCCATAGTTGCTCAGTGATAATTATTTTCATGGGATGCAGGAGTTGCATTCAGCTGAGCAGAGTAGCATGGGCCTTCAACTGCCATCCCTCCCTTCACCTGCCGTCACTCCCTTCACCACCCCTTGCTGATTTGTGAAGTGTGAGTCAGTGGGTGAGAACTTGTCGAACTTTTCCTACTGGAGTGTATCAGAGTTGGTGTGTTATTTTCTCCCTCAGAACTAATCAGACGCTATCTGCGGCTGCTGCCATTTTAATGAAATCCTTATGTGGGAGAAAAGACAAGGCAAGGTATGGATGTGGAAATTTATCATTGTGAGGTTGATCATATTTCATTATTTGTTAAAATCAAGTCAATTTCGACTGAATATTGCATCCTGTGTGTGATAAGAAGTTTTAGTAGCCTCATCTCTGATGATCAAGACTCGTGGATAGCCACCTTTCCCTCAGTTGTCTTCTGCACTTGGAGATCTGTGAGACCTGTTTCCATAATGTCCATTAAGTTTTGTGATGGCTTCCACAATTAGAGAAGGAACAACCTCTGCAATGGCATGAGTTCACCCATTAGACATGCTGTTGTGTGCTCAGATGATTATCAATGGATGTGATGTTTTTCCTGATGGGAAGGGCATGAAATGAGAAAGCTAAGTGTCCTGTTACGAGCCCAGAGGACCACAAAACCCAACAGCAATAGATATTCACCAAGACAACTGATTACTTAAACAAAAGTTGCTTTGTATTATCTTTAAACATGAAAATAGAATCAAACTTTAACTTTTCTCTATTGACTTACTTAACCTAACTTAACCCCTTTCTAATTCTAAGCGCATGTGTGTGTGTAAGTTCAGAAAAGTTCTTTGGTTCACAGTCCAATCTCTCTTCTCATTCCTCCAAGTTCACTGGCAATTCTTATACTGTGCACAGAACTTAACATTTATAAAGTTCACCAGGCTTTATTGCTTGAAAGGTAAATGGTTACCGCTCAGGAAGGTTCTTGTCGGTTTTCAGAGAGAGATTTGTTGTTCCTTTTTAATCAGCCACTCCAGTGTCTTGCTGATGAAACTTGCCCCTTCATGGTTCTCCAGATGATAACTTGATAATAATCTCAGTTTACTTATTCCAAGTGAAACATTAGACATTCTCCTCTTGCATGAACCACAAGGGCTTTGACCAGGCTGTCTTCCAAAAAGGGCTTTCTATAAGCTTTCCAGATTATATTATTCCAGTCCTACCTGCTGTCTGCTGGCTATAATACTGCAGAACTGATCTCTGTGTGTCTCTCTCTGATGCTGAGAGAAAGCCTGTTTTACTCTCTCTGCTTGCAAAACCACATGACCCTCTTACAACAGCAAGCTCTCCTCCAGACAATATGAAGCTCCAACAAGCTCTTTCATCTGTTACTTTTTGTAAACAACAATCCATTAGTGAAGTAACTTGAGCACTCTTCAAAGCTCTTGCAATAGCTCTGAGGCCAAAATATATCTAGCATTGGGCAGAGTTCCAGTATTTCAAATATGATCTGTTTTAAAGTGTTTGTATGTAACCTACTCTAATAAACCTTTCCCAATTTATCTCCCCAAAACATATATATATATATACTCTTGTCACAGTCCATGCAATGAGATGAAAGTGAGAAGTGATTAGATGAATAGAGCTTTGTTGAGCAGGTGATGGTAACATAGGACAAAGCATAATTATATTTGCCTCATTGTTGTGTTTGGAACAGTATCAGATTTGGTGGGTTCACAGAGGGACGAGTCTGGACGCAAGTGTTACATTCATAGGTTACTTTTATCAATGCACAGGAGACAAACAGGGAGAATGCCAAATAATACTCAATTACTATATTAATAAACAAAGATATAGACATTCATATCAGAACCAGGTTAGACTCCAATACCAGTGGCTGTCTATACATGCTCACACACATGTGCATACACTACAAATGGACATTTAAAAACACTCCTGGTTCCCTGTACCAACGAGGGTGTGGCTCTCTGTAAGCAAGCACTGATCTATTACAGTACTACGGCTTAGCTTAAGTGTTGTCCACACCTTACCCATGACACTTCCATCGATGCCCACTATAGCAACCTGGCATGGAGCAATGTCCAGAGCTTGGACCACGAGGCAGAGAGAAAGAATCTGCTATGCATTGATGTTATATACAGTTCTGATCTTGGCGCCTAGCCAATAATGACCCAAGGTAATTTAAACAAGCCAATGGCAAAGTGTGCACTAACTGGTGGCCGGAGTCCAAATTTGATTGACAGGTGATATGACTTCCAAATAAGTCACAGACAGGGAGGATACATGACCACCTGCAATGCACAATATTGCAGACAGGCAGGGAGGCCACGTCTTTCTCCACAATCCACATATAACATTCACCTAAATTATTAGATCATTTATTGCTTTCTGCATTGAATCCAGTGGTGTGGCACAATGCGTCTGCTTCTGACTACCTGGAGCTTCCAGCGCTCCCCAACTTTGTCTCAGTTGAAGGTTTTTTCCTTGTGTTTCTGGGTGAATTTATTTTAAAAATCCCCATCAGAATATTGCATGATGCACAGTTAAAGAAGTTTCTGCATTTAATTGTCCCAATTTATTACAGAGAGTTTATCTTCATCTGCTTCCAATTGCATGCTCCTCCAAGTTTCAATTTTGGTTTGGGTACTAAAGTTAATAATGCATCATTCAGCTCTTCATCATACCTGATGTTGATCTTTCAGTGCAAAGCCTAGAAATGAGGTAATGACAAGAAAGTTTCCCTATTCCTTGCTCTTGTCCCTTGCTTGCCATGTTCATTCTAAGAACATCAACTTGCTTCTCTCCTCACTGATCCCGCTTGAACTACTATTTCTAGCAAATGCTTTATTTCAGATTTGCATCATCCATTATAATTTGGGTTTTTGCATGATTGTGTTGAGGTATGAATGCACAGTGCGCTTCCTCACAGCTCTAGTTACTGGGGCTCAATCCTGCCTAAACTGCCGTCCATGCAGAATTTGTACATTCTCCCCATGGTGGGGTTCTCCCAGATGCTTTGGTTTCCTCACACAGCTCAAACATTTGATCTTGGGAAAATTGGCTGCTGTGGATGGATGGCAGGAGGATCATGAAAGTTGCTGAGCATGTGGAGTAGAGGATTGGTGGTCATCCTCAATCCAGTTATGAGGTGAGGTCCCACTCAGCAGTCTACTCTTTTGAGAGATGAAGGACTTCTCTTTAACAAATTCTCTTTTTTTGATACATAGACCTGTGGGAGGTCCATCACCTCCATTGAACAACAAGGAGCTCCCCAAACATACAAAGACATGGGTTTAAATTCTCCAACATTATCTATCATTAACCAAGCTCAAAACAATTACCTCCCAGGCAGTAAGCATTATCACATCAGCATTAAGTATGCAATGTCCATCTACACCATGCACCACCATACTGTGAACCAATCACACAGACATGTCCCCTTCCTCTCAGATATTTTTACAGATTTGATTCCCCTAATTCCTGTAAATCACATGACTCTAGATAGAACCAGGACTGTTGGAAGTTATCAGCCAGGATTAGCAACACACATTCCAGATCCTCTCGCTATCCTTGGTCATTGCCAGACAACACACATCCTCAGCCCCCTCACTGTCCTTAGTTATTTGCAACTGTCCCACCATAAGCATTAACCAAGTCGTATTAAGGTATTAATATTTTGAACAATTAATTAATATGTTAATGTATTTGATGTATTAATCAACAAACTAAACTAGAAAGACTTGCTTCATAGTGGGAAAGTAAAGTTATAAGATGAAGAGCTGAGGCTTGGAACATTGACTGCCTTTTGCTTTCCATGGATGCTACATGACCTGCTGAGCTCCTCCAGCACTTTTGTGGATTGTTACAGGAGCATCCGTGTTGGATGGAACTGATTGGATTGCACTGAGAGTTTTCATGGACTCAATGAGCCAAATGGCCTCCTCCTATTTAAGAGATTAGATCAGGATGAGCCATGAATTGACTCAAGCTAAATCAGTTTCTAAAGTGTGAGGGTCCTTCAACTGTGGAACAATTTCCCAGGGAACTTGTGGGAGAAATAAAGTTTGCTACGATGTGCCTTGCACCATGTCAGGCAGCACTACCAGAGAGAACCCATATCTGTTAGAGAAACTCAGGTCTAGCAACATCCATGGAAAGTAATTAGAGAGTTGATGGCCTAAGTCCTTCATCAGATAACCAGACATTTGGCCCAACACCAATAGAAAGAACAAACCTTGACAAAACATTGACAAACATTTGACAAAAAATATGAATTTTCACAATCTTATTGCAGAAAATGTATAGAGGAACCAACTGGAGAGAGTGCAATACTGGATCTCCTATGAGGGAATGAGACAGGACAGATGACAGAAGTATGTAGAGGAACACTCTTGGTCAAGTGATCATAATGCCATGAGTTTCAAGTTAATTATGGAAAAGGATAGGTCGAGGTCTCAGAATGAGATTCTAAATTGGAGAAAGGCCAACTTTGAGGAAAGGAGAAAGGATCTAGAATGTGTAACTTGGGATAAATTGTTTTCAGGCAAAGATGTGCTAGATAAGTGGAAGGCCTTCAAAGGTGAAATTTTGGGAGTACGGAGTTTGTATATTTCTGTTAGGATTAAAGGCAAAGTAAACAGGCATATGGATCCTTGGTTTTCAGAAGAAGAGAGAGGTATACAGCAGGTATAGACCACACAGAGGAAATGAGGTACCTGAAGAGTATAAAAAATGCAAGACAAAATAAATAAATAAATCAGGAAGGCTAAAGGAAAACATGAGGTTTCTGGACTGACAATGAGAAGTAAAATCCTAAAGGTTTCTACAGGTATATTAAGACCAAAAGAATAGTAAAGGGCAAAATTGGTCCCCTTAAAGATCAGAATGGTAGGCTATGTATGGAGCCAGAAGAGATGGGGAGATTTTAAATAGATTTTTTGCATCAGTATTTACTCAGGAAACTGAGACAAAGTCTCAGTAAGGAAAGCAAGCAGTGAGGTCAAGGAACTGATACAGATTGAAGAGGAAGAAGTGCTTGCTGTCTTAAACCAAATAAGGAAGGATAGATCCTCAGGGCCTGACAAGATATTCCCTGGGGCCTTGAGGGAAACTACTGTCAAAATTTCAGGGGCTAAGGTGGAAATATTTAAAATGTCCTCAGCCACAGGTGTGGTGTTGGAGTATTGGTGCATAGCTCATGTTGTCTATTTGCTTAAAAAAGGCACCAAAGATAAATCTGGAAATTATAGACTTGTGAGCTTGATGTAATGTAAATTATTGGAAGGTGTTCTTATGGATTGGGTATACAAGTATTTGGATAGCCAGGGACTGATTAGAGATAGTTAACATGGCTTTGTGCATGGTGGATTGTGTTTAACGAATCTTGTAGAGTTTTTTGTGGAGGTTACCGGGTAAGTTGATGAAGGAAAGGTTATGGATGTTGTCTACATGGGTTTTAGGTAAGGACTTTTACAATGTCCCAAATGAGAGGTTAGTCAGAAAGGTTCAGACGCTAGGCATTTATGGCAGGTAGTCAACTAGATTCGACAATGGCCACATGGGAAAAGCCAGAGAGTGGTAGTGGATGATTGCTTCTCAGACTGGAGTCTGTGATTAATGGTGTGCCTCAGGAATTGATGTTGTTTGTCATCTATATCAATAATCTGGATGATAACATGATAAATTTGATCAGCAAATTTGAAGATGACACAAAGATTGGAGGTGTTGTGGACAGTGAGGAATGCTTTCAAAACTTGTTTTGGTAACATTGAACAAGACATTAGTGAGGCCAAATTTGGTGTATTGTATATAGTTTTGATCACCACCTACAGGAAAAATAACAATAAGATAGAAAAAGTGCAGAGAAGATTTACTTTGATGTTGTCCAGACTTCAGGAACTGAGTTACAGGGAAAGATTAAACAGGTTAGGACTTTATTCCCTGGAGCTAGAAGATTGAGGGTAGAATTTTAAAATATGATGGGTCTAAACAAAATAAACATATGTAGGCTTTTTCCACTGAGAGTAGGTGCGATACAAACCAGAGGACATGGGTTAAGGGTGAAAGGAGAAAGAATTAGAAGGAATATTAGGCGGAACTTCTTCACATAGAGAGTGGTGGGAGTGTGGAAGGAGCTGTCAGCTGAAGTGGTGTATGTGGGCTCAATTTTAATTTTTAAGAAGAACTTGAACAGATACATGGATTGGAGAGGTATGGAGGGCTATGGTCAGGATGCAGGTTAATGGGACTAGGTAGAATAATAGTTCAGCACAGGCAAGAAGAACTGAAGGGCCTGTTTCTGTGCTCTATTATTCTATGATTCTATGGTTATAAAATGGATTGGAGTGACCTTGAGGGAGACCAATTCAACAATCTCAGTAAACTTTAGAAAGGGACACATTGAATATTCACAGATTGTGCTGATGAGTCAGTCACAGGGAACAAAAGAAGTAAGATTTTAGTTTGAAGGAGAAGCAGAAACATGGGAACCATCTGTTTGTGAAGTTTATCTATTTGGTGATTTAACAAACATCAATTAAAAAAAGATTGAATTTGACATTTAGTTTGAAAATGAATGGTGCTTAGTATTTTTGTTGTGATATTGTCTTTTCTTTAAAATTTGAATTGTAAATAGTTTATTCTATTTGAACCTAAAAATACATCCTTTTTTACTTTTAACATTCAATATTTGTGTTGCAAATATCTGTGCTTTTAACTTTGACAATGAATGTAGACTCCCACTCACATGTTAACCTTTCTGTCTTCATTTCCCAATGTTTTCCAACAATGCTCAATGTAGATTTAAAGTCCAGTGCCTCATATTGGGCATTTGGCACCCCTTAATGACAATACTAAATTTAATAATTTCACCTAATTGACCCCTTTTTCTTACTCTTTTCTTTTCCCCACAGATGTAGCTGCTCATGGCCAGCCTGCAGAAAGTCGGACTGAGTACAGACTCAGACTGGCTGATCCTTGCGCTCACCATTCAATAGCAATAACTCAGATTCAAGTTGCTCCATGGTCTTCCTCACACTAGATTTGAGAGGCAACTCAAGTCAATTCTCTTTTATACATGCTCATTTATGTGTCTGAACACTTAAACCAGAGTCAAACTATTCATAAAAATGTTCCATTCTTAAAAATTAACAGAATTACAGTTGGTTAAAAAACTTGGCACTTAAAGGGTATATGCAATTGTTCTGTCAGTAAATAGGACTCTGCGGCTGTGTGACACTTCAATCTGTTATTTGTATCTGTGATTAATTTTTAATTCCCTCAAAAGAGCACAGCATCTGCCACAAAGTATGCATTCTATTCATTTCCCTGAAGTAACACTGAAGAAGAAGATGCTCTTTCATTCTCTCTACCCTAGTTCCATATTAACATCTTTCCATTCACCCATCCTCTGGATGGAGCCACATTACAGTAGACAATGGTGCCATCTACTGCGGAAGAGGAGTACACCCAAGTGAGTATTGGCGCAGACTGGTGTCAAGCAAGGCTATGTCATCACTTTACTTATCTTCCTGCAATGCTGTACTTAACTTATAGAGAGTTTTCATTGGACCAGAATTAATCTACAGGAAAAAATGGGGTATCTTTCATGTTGTTGACTCCACTGCAGAACCAATGGTCACCCAGCTGTGAAGGTGACTGATGGCAATAGTACATGGGTACATTTAGAGGCTGAGCTTTAAGTTCATTCACTGATGTAAATGAAATAATAGGCCTTGCACTTCACAACTACAAGGCAACAGTCCTCCACCAAATTGCCTTATTGTAGAGCACTGGCTTCCAAAAATAAAGGTTCACCATAGGGTTCTGGAATATATGGACCACTTCCCATGGCTTCAGAATAAAGGCAGACATAGAGGATGGAAATCATCAATGCAACTTCAGAGCCTTTGGTTGTCTGAAGAAAGGGATGTTGATATATCAGGTACTTAGCTGCAGTGATGACAACAAAGCTTAAGAGGCACAGGAGAGGTGTCACCACAAATTCCACCAGTAGGATAAATAAAACAATATCACTAGCCACTCTTGAGCTAATATCCCTAACATTAAGCCTTCAATTGGATCCCAATAGCTCCTGAAAGCTGGATGTGGAGAGGATGTTTCCTTCTTCAGGGGAATCTAAAACTAAGGGGTCACTTTTTAAAAATAAATGGTCACCAATTTAAACCAGAGGCAAGATGAAATGTTTTCTTTCAAGGTTCATGATTTTTGAAACACTTTTACTCAAATAAAAGGAGAAACAGAGTTTTTGAATACTTTCAAAGCCAGAGGTGGATAAATTTTTGAGAAGTAAGCAGGTAAAATATGACTGGGCTATAACAAATCCATCATTGTGTTATCAAATGAAGCAGCAGGATTAAGGGTCCAATGTCCAACTCCTGCGCCTGACTCATACACTTTTAAGTTTATGTGTACATTTCCCAATACCATTCAATCAGCCCCAATGAGCAGAACATATCTAAAACATGACTAACACCAGACCTGCGATTTACGGGTTCCTAAGTGAATGGTGCAAATTGTTCTAAGATGCTCTGTTCCCTTGAAAATGTGGCTCATCCTCACCAATCTCAGAGAATCCCTAGATCTTGATTGTTCAAAAGGAAACAGGAGTATTTGGGATAGGAAAGAGAACTCTGTCCATTCAGCACTTAAAAACCAAGCAGGAATGTCAGAAGGAGCACACCACCTCAATGACTGCTACCCTGTGGCACTGACCTCCACTATTATGAAATGCTTCGATGGAACACATCAAAGCACAGCTCCCAGAGATGCTGGGTCCATTTCAATTCACCTGTTGAAAAAACCATTTCACAGACAATGCTATAGCCTTGTTGCTTCACTCCATTATGGGCCACCTGAAGAATGAAGCCTCATATGCCAGGCTACTGTTCATTGACTTCAGCTCAGCATTTAATGTGATCATTCCCCAGAAGTTGGTTGAGAGGTTTTCCTTGCTGGGACTCAACACCCCTCTCTGTAATTAGACATCCTAACAGAGAGAACACAGACTGTCCGGGTCAGTAGCAGAATGTTGAGCATCATCACACTGAGCATTGGCACATTTCAGGGCTGTGAGCTTTGCCCGCTCTTGTTCACACTACTGACCCACAACTACTTCGCCAGATCCAGTTCCAACAGTGTCATCAAGTTTGCAGATGACACAACAGTAGTTGCCCCATCAGCAACAACAATGAGTTGCACTAGAGAAGCAATGGAAAACCTTGTGAAAATGGCATAAGAGAAACAACCTGAGTCATGGACAAGACAAAGGAGATAATCGTGGACTTCAAGAGGTCTGGGAATGATCACCTCCACAACACCTCAACAAATCTGTAGTAGAGTAGAGAACACCAAATTCCTTGGAGTTCACTTAACTAGTGACCTATCATGGACACTGAATATCTTCTCACTTGGCAGGAAGACACAACAGCAACTGCACTTCCTGAGAAGAATGAAGTGGACAAGACTACCAGCCACCATTATGTCAACCTTCTATAGGAGCTCTGTTAAGAGTGTTCTAGCCTGTTGCATCACAGTGTGGTAGGTTTGCTGCAGAGAAATGGATCGGAGGTCAATCTACAGGACCAAAAGAGTGACAGAGGGGATTACTTGTATCTCCCTCCACAACCACCCCCCCCACCCACCCATCATCATAATCTACCAGGATAATTGTCTGAAGAGGCCGCACAAAATCATTGAGGACTCCTTCCACCTTGCATATTCAGCTACCCCAATTGGAGAAGAGGTACAGGAGTATCAGAGCTAGCACCACCTTCCCATGGACAGTGAAAATATGAACTATTTAAAGGAGTGCTCACACTAACCACCCGAGACTCTCATATGCACAAAACAAAATTTATGAATCAATTTATTTATTTATATAAAATACTTACCCTGCATATGTATAATTCCTCTTTACGTATGTTATGTCTGGTTGTGTGTCTGCATGTTTTGCATTGAGAACCAGAGAACACTGTTTCGCCAGGTTGTATTTGTACAATCAGATGACAATAAACTTGACTTGACTTGAAGTTAAGCTATCATGTCAAGCACTTTCTGTTCTATTTGTTGCCCTACTGGTTTCAGCAAGAACCTGAGATACAGAACAGATGCCAAAAAGGTCACCTTCAGCCCTGAGTGAGAGTAGAGCTGCATCAAATCAAACCTTTTATACTCCAGAACCAATTTTATATTGAATCTGTTCAGTAAAATTATTATGTTTTCTTGACGTTCAATGATTTGAGGAGGAATCAGAATACTCCTGCTCTTGGCCAAGTACTTGAGGCTGGATCTTGTACATAAGTAGAATGTACAAATTTGAAAACCACATGAGCCCAAACAAATTCTGGCTTCATAGATTACAATTTTGGTTCTGAAATAAACTTGGAAGATTGTGGGTTGAAGCACTTTCTAGTAAAATGTACATCTCATCTAGGCCGACAGATCAGCACATTACAAAGGCAGTGCTGTGTTGCTGGAGGTGGTAGGGAGTGGGAGAGTATTGCAGTCTTTCAAACATGCCATTAGAGCAAAACAATATGTGCCCCCTCAGGCAAGGTATAATATTCCATAATACTATTTGAAGGACAACAGTTATTTCTCACCCACATCACGAATCAAATATTCCAAACATTTATCTGCTTACCCCTTGTGGAGCTTCAGTTTGTGTGAATTAGACTTAGCATTTTCCTGCACTATAAAAGCATGGTAATATTCCAAAATTTCCTAATGTTATCAGCCATGAGAAGCAGCTTCTTTTTGTCTGTGTTGGTCATGTAAATAGTTGACTGGTGCAAGATTTTATCTTCACTTTCCACCCCACCATGCATGTTTTTCCACTACATTGCCCTGACAGAAAGTGTATATCAGCATTTGACCAATAATTAACCATTAATATGGTCATTAATTACCAGAATAATGAACAAAGAAGCTGTCATTAAATCAAAGATTGCCTTTTAAACAAATTATAATTTTCATTTGTCCCCTGATGTCAAAACTATGCATGCTGAAGAGAAACACAAACGCTCTAGATGTTGGAATCTTGAGCAGACAAAGAATTACTGGAGGAACTCAACAGGTCAGAAAGAATCCATGGGTGGAAATGGTCAGTCAACATTTCGAGTCTGCACCCTTTACTAAGACTAATAAAAAGCTAATAAAAATTCATATTTCAGGGGAAAGAAGCTGAGGGAATGGCCCAATGGCATCTGGTTGGATAGTGGGGAAGGCCAAGGATAGATATGTTATTGTAGAAATGTTTGGGTGAGTTAAAATGGTTGGCTATGGAAGTTCAAGTTTAGAAACGCAAACAGATTAAGTTGGTGAATGGGCATGTAAAGTTCTGCCTCACCCAGAAGGACTGTTTGTGGCCCTGGATGGAGTGAGGGAGGTGCTGCAAGAATGAGTTTTATACTTTTTGGAGCTACAGCAGTAAGTGCCTAAGGAGGTGGAAGAGTGGATGGAGAAGGAAAAGTGGTCAAGGGAATCCTGGAGAGACTTATCCCTACAAAAGGTAGATAGGGGTTGGTAAGGGAAGATGAGGCTGGCAGTGGGATTGAGCTGAATTTGGCAAAAATGTAGGTGGTTAACGTGTTAGATGTGGTGGCTGGTAGGGTGGAAAGTGAGGACCAGAGAGAACCAATCCTTTTTCTGCCTGAGGGAAGTGAGGCAGAGTTTCACATGCACATCGTATAACCTAATCTACTGCATTCAGTATATCTGGTGTGGCCTGCCTTACATTGATGAGACCAAGTGGAGATTGGGTGACCACTTTGCCAAACATCTACGCTCTGCTTGGAGGTTTAAATATGAAACATTGTAACTCCTTCAACCATTCCTATAGTCCCATGTTTGTTCTTGGCCTCATTCCTTGTTGGGGGAAGCTAAATGTACACTTGAGGAACAACTCATTATATTCCTCCTGGATAGCCTTAAACCTAACAACAGTGTCGATGTCAGGGTTGCGGGGGGGTGGGGGGGCATTCATGAGCATTTCCCCCCTCAGTTAGGTATTATGAACCCCCTCCCATGCTTGGGTTGCCAGATGACCAGTTTTAGGCCAGACAGTCTGGCTGTCCTCTATTTTGGGGTATAATGATCATTGCCATTAAGAAAAGCCTGTCTCAAACAGAGTAAATGCGGCAACCCAGGGTTCGTAGGCCATGCATGACCATGTTTCTTCTAGCATGCATGCGCTAATGCTGGCTGGTGCATGCACAATGGTATGGCATACTGGGGCCACTAGCATCTCTCTGTCAGAGGGAGGGTGAAGTGACACTTGTGGCCCCGGTTCTCCAATCCATAGCACATGTGCGCATGGCCTACGGGCCTCAGGACGCCGCATTTAACATGGTAAAGGCCCCCCTTCCCGCTGAGTGAGTTTTGGAGCAGCAAATTGTGCCCTACCCCCCCCTCCCCCCACCGGTTACCCTAATGCGCCCCCCTCCCCGCAAAGACTTGGTTCTGGTGCCGACACTGCCTATTGGCATGAACATTGACTTTTCTAATTTCACGTCCCCATCCCACTGTTTCTATCTCTACTTTACTCACCCTGTACTTTTTTTTCTCTCATTTCTTCTCCCACCCACATCCAAGTGGTTTCTCCCTCTGTCTCCCATACATCTGTCCTTGCTCGTTATAATTTCTGGGTCCCTCCATCAGTTTATCTCCCCTTTTATATGTAATTTTACCTGCCTTATCTTAGTCTTGACCATTTCTATCCATGGATGCTGTCTTGCTTATTGAGTTCCTCCATCAATCTTCTATGAGTGTTTAAACTCTATCTCAGTAGCTGAGCACATTATGTAGGTTGACACTCCACTGTTACCAAAACCACCATCTTTTGTCAGAGATGCTATCTTTACAAGAGCAATTAATCCTTTTCTGGTGGTTAGGGTGGATCATAAAGAGAGCTTCCTCACTTTTTTTTCAACATCCATTCATTAAACAGAAACCATGAAAGCATATTTGTTGATATTTATTTGTTCTATCGATTAGCAAAATGATTGTTGATTTGCTTAAGCAAGAAATTCTTGATGTGAAAGGTTTTGAAGTGTTTTTAAGACGTAATTAGGACAAATGACTTTCTTTACTCTTTCAAATACTGTTGCTACTTAAGTTAAATGTATCCTGACTTAAATGACTGAGGTACCCCAAACAATTAAAGCCATTTAAATATTTTCAGGTCAGCGCTGTTGGCTGGAAGCTTTAACCAGTGAAGCTTGAAAAGTTGGCCGTATGTTGTTCATGATTTTTTTGAAAAGCACATTGATTTCTTGGTCAATAGAACTAGTAGGAGTGAGAACACATAAACATAAAATGCTTAATTATACCCCTGATATATTCCAAGTACCAAATACACCTACACATTTCAATCTATCTTTACTATGCAGAAATGAAATAATCTGCCTACTCTTATTCTATCCTCTGACCTTCCTACTGCTCACTTCTTGCCTATCTTGTGCCATCTTTAAGCTCTAATGCTAAATATTTTTTTCCTGACCTTTTGACTTTGGTTGTAGGGTAACACAATTGCTTTGAACTTCATCGAGACTTTTGAGTCTTTTACAGCTTAATCAAAAGGTCCCACTCGAGAGACTTGAGTGTATAGATCTCCTTCACATCCCCACATTTTTGGAGGCATTGTGTTATGTTCAACTGAGAGCCCAAGTGACTGAAAAGACTGTACTGTAATACCTTAGAGAACAGCAGTGCCAAAGTTATCCCTGGTGTCCTCAACAATATTTATTCCAAACTCAATGTTGCCAAAAGAGCTTGCCCGGGAGCTTTCTAAACATAGATTTATTGTCCCTACACTTCAAACCCATTTCATGACCAATATTTGTCATTCTACTAATCCAGATACTAGGAGCCGTAGGTGGTGCCGGTAGAGGACCCATGATTCAGAGCCGAACAGGAGTGTCCTCAAACCGTGCATCTTGGCGCCTCACAGTTTGGCGGGCAGCAACCTCCTTTGAAGAAGACCGCAGAGCCCACCTCACTGACAAAAGGCAAAGGAGGAAAAACCCAACACCCAACCCCAACCCACCAATTTTCCCCTGCAGCCGCTGCAACCGTCTCTGCCTGTCCCGCATCGGACTTGTCAGCCACAATCGAGCCTGCAGCTGACGTGGACTTTTACCCCCTCCATAAATCTTCGTCCGCGAAGCCAAGCCAAAGAAGAATCCAGATACAAAATGTGCTTCTCTCTAAAGTTTCTGAGATTGCAGAAATGGATATATAAATAGTGCCATGGCAGTTTTGTATATTTTGAACAATATATTGGCTTAATACACTCAGCCACAATGATCAAGGCCAAAACTTGACCAAAACTTCTTAGTTCTGGTTTGGACTTGAATACACAACACCAGTCCAAATTACTTCATTTTATTGGGTTATAATGGTTTAATAACTCCACTATATCACATCCAGAATAATGTTATGCAAATTTTTAGGCTTATGAACACTAGATCATAAACAGGAATACATAAGCTATATGTAAAAAAAGCAAATGTTGAAAGGAGATCTATTCAATTGCTGAGATCAATTAAGTGAGCGTAACAGTGACTTCATTTCAAAATAATTCATTGGCTATAAATTGTTGCTCCTGGAACATCAAGTTAATTAACTCCACCAAAAGTTCAAGTGGATAAGCAGGAGTATAAATAATAAGATTGTGAAAAATTGCGATTCTACAATTATTGATTATTCTGATACATCATTAGTGGTTCAGTACTATCAACCTGTTGCATCGTTACAAGAAATATTGTAAAAATTCTGAAATATATTGTTCATAACCTTCAGGAAAATTCCCTTGGGTACATATTTATCGGATAATCTGTAAAGCTTTGCTAATGACCCCTAGCTGTTCTGTGTTGTCATCCAGAAAGAAGATCTTTATTTATTTGCTGTCTCAACTTCTGATAATGTTTCAGATTTTTTTTTGCGACCCTTTGATGTCAAAATATAGTCTAACAATTTTCTCATTCAAGTGCTCATTTGTGACTTTGTGTTGATCGGAGCATGAGTGCCCACCTCACCAATTTCCAATAAAGGCACCTCCACGCATAGTGGGGATCAACCCTGAGACCAATGTGGTTTATGTATCTCAATCCTCTAGTATAACAAATGGCTCTCTCAATGGCAGCATTGGTTGAGCTGCTGTAATAGCTATGTTGATACTAGTGAAGGCCTGGGAGAGCAGGCAGTTGAGACACATCAATGTTCGGCAGGATCCTGATCCAAATGGCACTGTTTAGGCTTTCATTGGCCTGTTAAATGAGCTGACGGTTTTTCTTCCAAAATTCTGCAATCACGAGGTCTGTGCCCGGGATGGCAGTGCCTGTGGTGGGCAGTACACCATGAAAGGGTTGCAGACTCTGGGGGAGAGAGCATTAGAAATGGGGAGAGAATCCCTGTGAAGAAGGTACAGCATGGGAGACCATTCTACTGAGAGGATGACCACAACAGCGGATCAGCAAGGGACTCGGCAGCTGAAGGGACCCACACAAGCTACGGGCAAGAAGGGCTCCCATAGGGTGTCCTGATAAAATCAATCGTTTGGATCTGTACCTCAAGTTGCTGATGGTTTGAATTGGAGTCTCCACAGCTGTAGATGCTGCAGGAGTCCAGGAAGTGAATCCACTGACATTCAGTGACTCTGAAGGGACTCTCCTTTGATTCTCTTTGTCCTATAGTTAAGAGCACTGAACAATGCTCATGGTGACTCTGTTTGCCTTACGGCAGAAAAAAGTTGAAGTATATCATGTATATAATTTTTTATCCATTATTATGTAATAATAAAAGGAACCTTTGATAATGACTGAATCAACTGCTTCTCATGGTGCAATAAAAACATTAGCTATGAGTGATATGCAAGTCCTCCACTGAAGACTAGTTTCAAACAAAGGCTCTAAATCTAATCTTTATTAAGTGCCTGTCCATTTGAATTTCTTCCTTGAAGGTACCCTTTAAAAACCTACCACTTCAGCCAACTTTTAGATCCAAGTATCTTGTTTGGGCTTGCTACCAGGATTTGTTTGATGATAGAAAGCTTTGGGATATTTTACTATGTTAAAGGTACTGTTGAAATACATATTAATGTTGTTTATTTCTTGGAAATTACCCAGTTCATAGATGAAGTAAGCAAATTGAATTGTTTAATAAGGCATAATTAGTCAGTTTTATATTGCATCAAGAGTAGAATAAAACTTCAGAATAATGGAGAAAAAAAATAAATTAGTATTCAGAAAATCAGTCATGGGGAGATGCAGAATATATTTCTACCATCTGACTTCTTGTTTTCTGTTTACTGTGAATTTTTTTGGCAACATTCTCTGTTCCTCTGAACAAGATAACTCGTTAGTATAGAGCAGAATGTGCCCACCAAACCTTATCTTGGCAGATTTTTTACAAGTGTGAATCAAGGGTACATAAGCAGAGGAGGAAGAAAAATGTCAACTGCTGAATATTGTTGCTAAGCTCACTATTGCCTTCCTCCAACAGGCAAGCCCAGACTCTTCAAGACGAAAGAGACATTGAGGCAAATATCCACACTTCACTTCCACAACACCAATTCTTCTAATACTTTACACGCAAATAGATTGAATGCATCATATGTTGACTTAAAAGAATGTATTCAGCTAGACATAATCTTGTTGATTTATGTCGATATCGTAGGACTACTAGGATGCCGCAGTTACTAACCAAGATACAAATTTGCCAAAATTTAAGAATGTGTCTTCTAATTTCCTAAAATTGTTACCTTTTGAATTGTTTTTCAATCAATTTTATAGGGTGGTAAATTGGGCAAATAAACTGAGAGTTACCAACCTTCCAAAATTACCCTGAAATTTACCATTCTTGAATTTATTTTCCAGGCAGACCTGGCAGGAATCTGGGAGTAAAGTATTCCTTTGTCACATCTGATCCCATGATTCTAACAACATATTCATTCTGATAAAACCATCCCATGAAATAGGTTCTGCCTCAAGGGAAATCCTTGCCCTCTCAGCTGTTCACATTTCATCCCAGCTAATTAATTATTTGATCCACAATCAGTATTAAAATGAGTAAAAATTGAATTTATTTTATGAGAAGCGGCCTCTGTATTAATTCTTCAGTAACACATTGAGGGCCTCAAAATGTGCAAAATGAACTTCCAAATCAAATTAAATACATGACATAACAAGGAAGTTCTGTGATCAACTTGTAGCGTACTTGGTGTTTGTAACTGAATGGTTCTTTTCTCTCCTTTTTCTTTATCTATTTGCTTGTTCACCATCAAACTTTATTGATAATAGAGTACTCACTCAAATGCCTTAAGATTTCTGGGAATATTAGTGTCAAGATAGTATATCCTCACCTGCTGAACATTTCCAAGATCTTTTATTCTTCCAGTCCCCTGGATATTTTGGTTCTGTACTCTCATAGTACACCATTGTCTTCAAACCCTACATTTCCACTGGCAAAAGGCCCCACGTGCATTTTATTATATAAATAACACTTCATTCATTTCTCTCTTTCTGAAAAGCATCTAGAATACACTCCACATACTATATTGTAAGTTAATACTTTGATTGCAAAATTATTGCTGAACTATTAAGGTGTTGAGAAAGAAAAGAAAACTTCAGAAATGTCAATGGTGTAAATGTTAACAGTAGGTATAAGGGCTGAAAGAAAATCAATACTGTACCTGTCCCTGTGGCCCATTGGAAGGAATTAGGGACACCTGTGGTCTTTATGGTCACATACCAGGAGATGGCATATTTGGACAGTCTGGATTCAAGAATAACTGCTGGTTACTTTAATGCCTGGCAAAATGACAGCAAATGTTTTTGAATTACCTAACTTTAATACAACATGAATGGGCAAAATTAGGTTAGTTGCTGTCACATGTTTAAGAAATATCTGCTCCTGCCTCATATGTTTGCATTCAAGCAGAGCGCAGCATCCCAGTTTAGGCATGACTGGGCTTATAATTCAGCATTTCATTCTTCACTCATAAACAATAGAACTCTGTTAAAAATGAATTATATTTATATATTATAGTTTGCATTTAAGAAGCTTCTAAATTGACATGAATAAAAAGAGTAGAGGATGTGATTCGTCTACAAGCAGCCAAGTTGAATATGGGCATCATATTTGGTGCAGGCATTGTGAACTGAAGAACTGCCCCTGTGCTGTACTGTTCTCTGCTCTATACGCTGCAGTCTGACAGTACCATTTCTGACAGTAGCATTTACCCTTTTAAGGCACTAAAGGTTTTTTTTTAAAAACCAATAAACCCCAGGTCTTTATGTCAAGGCATCAAAACTAACCTTTAATAAATGTCTTTCATTACTTTCTAGGAGAGATTCTATTTGCTTACACCTTCTTCTTATGAAAGAATAATCCCTGAAGATTAAGTGGGAGTTCGGAATGTAGAAAAATAACATTTGAAACAAAGCAGCTCTCAAGATAATTGCTTGCTTCATGTAAAATTCCACCCACTTTTGGGTGTTCAAGAAATCCAGGTCTATTAATTTCCAAAATGTTGGCTCTCCATTTTATGGCAGGCAAGTACAGAGCATTCCCAAGAGAAGGTTGTTAATGCCATATTCTTAACTTCCACATAATGGCTTTGATCCTATTCACTTATGACATCTCTCAGCCTTTGGTTTATTATTGCATCATTCACAACATAAATTCTGGAAGAACTTTACGATGGTGAGTTTCCGGAGTTCTCTATCCTAGAAGTTATTTGGAGCTGCATAAATGGATTTATTTAATGAGGAGATAGATATATTTTGAAAAGATTGAGAATTAGAGGCTCTGGAAAACTGATGCAGAAGAGGAGTTGAAGCCTGTGTCTTATCAGCAATGATCACAATGATTGGTGAGGCAGGCTTCCAAGGCCTAGTGGTCATTCCTGCTCCTATTTTCTAATGTATTTTTGTATATCCCCACCACAGTGTTTTGTTTTGATCTTAGGCAGTCCTTCAAGATTGAGGATGGCTTGCACCAACTTAAGTTTTATGGATTCTGAGATGGCGAATGAGCCAAGTATAGAAATCGCAGACTCTTTCACAGAAGGGGCAGAAGATGCCCAATGTGTGTGAGTACTTTGTGAGCTGGTCTCCTCCTTCCACCACTTAAGCAGGTATCTATATGTTCTCGGTATGTGGACTGAAGGTTCTTAATACCATCTTCTCCACTTTGAACAGTTATAGGCCAAAGGTTCCCAGAATTGAATGTGGATAGACTCTGCTTCAAGAAATCTGTGAGTACTGTATATCCTTGAACCTTTTATATTTCTATCTAATAATTATCTCCCACACCAGGATTTGGGCTCTTTCATAAATCTAATGCCAGGCTTGTAAACAATCTAATCCACCCAATGTAGCTATCTGAAAATAATGGGGGTCAAATTGCTGAGATGTTGGTCTAATCCTTCCAATGATGGAATTTTTCCATTGCCTGCCTTGAGGTGCTTGATGTGGATGGTACATGTCTCAGAAGTACATAGATGGGCAAGGAGCACTGCTGCCCTGTAGAATAAGCTTGAGTCAGGCCTGACGTCTTGACCTTCAGGTACATTTTTCCTCAATGTATCAAAAGCCATGCTGGTGTGTTGAAGGCTGTCATGAATTTCTTCATTATCTTTGCTCTGAGATGCCACCTGAATTAATGAAAGTGGTTTACATTTTTCAAGGTAAGGGGCTTTTTTTGTTGGAGCACTGTGTGAAACAGTGGGGGAAGGTGGGAGAGGACTTGTTCAACTACAGGAACTGTATTGAAGACATCCACAATTAGCATATATTAAGAGGCTCTTGGTTTCAGTTTCAAGAACTAGAATGGTTTGATGAGATTGACATGGAGATCAAGAGTTAATTAAGCACACATGCAAGGTTTTCCTCAACTCGAAGCTCCAACTTAACTCAAGGGTAAGGAAGGCTCCCAAAGGCAGAGTTCCAGCTGAAAACATGAAGTGCATGGAGGACAAACACGTGGCTATTCTACTCACTGACAGCCAGGACAACCTTGGGTTCTTAGGCAACAGCAGACCAAACATCCAAGGAGTTATTCCTCATGAATTAGAGTGAGCTCATCAGGGAAACTGAAGCAGTCAACACCCACTGGAAAGACCACTTCAAGGACCACCTCTGTAACTTTGTCCTTGATGGTGGACATTTGACTCCATGATATTGAGGTCAGTCTTGATAGCACTCCTGACTGATAAGTGGTCAAGAAGGCTATATCCCTACTCAAGGACTTGTGAGCAGATGTATCCCATTAAAATCCCAAAACTCACAATGAAGGGCTTGAGTCACAAATCCACAGCCACATTATCCACATCTCTGAAGGGAGAATATACTTGGGAACCTCAGAGATGCCATCATCACTGTCTTCAAGAAAGAAAAAATGCCTCCCTGTGGCAACAAGTGTGGTCTCCCTGCCATCTGAAACATTAAAGCTCATGACCAAGATCCTCCTCAATTGTTTCCTCTGAGTGGCACAACATCTGCTTCCCAATTTTCAGTGTGTACTTTGTCCATCGAAATGCCCTGCAACTATGATATTCACTGCATGGCAACCCCAAAGAAAATGCAGGGATTATCACCAACTGTGTACATAGCCTCTTTTTAACATAATTTCATCTTTCTTCACTGCATATTTAGTCCCATGGTAGCAAGCAAATTGTGATGCTAACCAATGGGTCTACAATGTTGTGTCATTGATCCAGCGCCTTCCTCAATCTTTCTCATCTATATCTTGCACTTCACCTCCAATACATCTCCCATATGATGGAGCTAATCTTCAGAATTATTTCCACCTACAGGAACTATACTTGGATGCAAGATCACCTGAACAGAAGTTGAGCAGTAAACAGATGATGCCTGTGTTTGTGCCCACTTGAAACCAAGCTCCAAGATATTATCAACTCATTCATTGAGACACATGTGCCTGACACTCAATATCCACAGCCTTTTTAACAAAACAAATACTGGGTATTTCCTTAATAAACTTTGAATTATCCAATCAATGAATGAAAACTGGAGTCTGTTTTCTCAGCTTCCACAATTGCTTATTTTATTTTCGCAAAGCTTGCTGGTATATCTAACTTCGGCAAAGTTTGTATACACCTCATTTAAAGTGATATCCCTCATTATTTTCATTTATTTTCCAGTTTGCTCAATATTTTATTTATCTTTGTTTAGATTTGCATTGATGTAAAATTAAATCTGAGTAGCAAAGGGGGAGCACCAGATATTTTTGATAAGTAAAAATTTAGTATAAAGAGAGTTGAATAGGAATAGGGTTTCCAGCTTTAAAATGTTCTTAACAATTGAAAAAAAGTAGCAATTGCTGTGACTCTGTGACATTTGTCAACTATTTATGTCCAGGGTGTGGGACCTGATCTAATTAAATCTATTTGGTTCACTTGTGATATTGGTTCCCTGTTCTGTAACAAAATTACCCTTCCTTTCTTTTTTTAAATATTTTTATTAAGTTTAACATATGAACTTACGTACAACACTTGAGGAAAATACATAAAAAGTCATCTCATGTAAATACAAGTACAAAAAAAAATGAACTACATTAGACAGTTTCTTAATACACATGAAAAACAAGTAATTGAATTAATCTGTAATAACTATGTTGAAACCCAAATTTGGCAAATTAATCCAAATAAAAATTAAATTAAAAAAAACAAACAAAAAAACCAGTAAAAACAATCTAATCTACCCTCTTCCTCTAATCAAGGTAACTTCTGTAAAAGAAAAGGAAAATTATGAATCGGACAACAACCTCCAGACATCAGACAGAGAATCTCTGGAACATTCAAAATTCTTAATTCTTCCAATCATGATAGTTTTCTATGAATGGGTCCCACATCTTTACAAATTGAAACTTTCTATCTTTATTGTATCTAATTTTCTCCAAGCTTAAAAATGACATTACATCATATAACTGCTGTGTATGAGTAGTTGAAGAGTCATCTTTCCATTTCAATAAAATTGCTAATCTGGCTAAAAGCATTGTAAAAGCTAAAACTTTATTCTGAGTTGCAGACAGAGGTATATCTGGCTCATGTGATGAATCAAACAAATGGACGTGGTTCTATTTTGATCTTAAAAATCATTGATAAAGTTTGGAAAATGTCTTTTCAAAATCTCTCTAAATTTGGGCACTCCAAAAACATATGAATCAGTGAAGCTTCAAAAATGTTTACACTTCTCATATAGTGGATCAATAGCTGCATAAAAATGAGATAATTTAAATGTGGACATATGTATTCTATGTACAACCTTAAATTGTAATAAGATATTCCTTGCACACAATGAGGAATCATTAATCAAGCTGAAAATGTTATGTTCAAATCTCATTCACAATCGTTCTTGATCCCAGCCATGAAGATGATCTTAAATCCAATAAATCATTATAAATATATATTAATCCACTGTGTGAAAAAAAACTGTAAGTTAAAAAAAATCAATTATTTGAGATTTGAGGAAAATGAGAAAGCTTGGACTGAACAAAATGTCTAACTTGTAAATATCTAAAATAAATCTGTTAGAAAGATTAAATTTGGGTGATAATTGTTCAAAAGAGGCAAATTTATCTCAAATAAAAAGATCCTTATAACATTGGATATGTAATCTACACCATTTCTTGAAACCTAGGTCCAGCAGAGACGGCTGAAAAGGTGATTATCTATAATGGGACTAGCCAGAGAAAAAACTATTAAATCCAAAGAATTTTCTAAATTTACCCCATATTCTCAACCTATTTCTCATTAATTGATTATGTGCCAATTTAGGAAAAGAAAATGGTTAAAAAAAATACAAAATTACCCTTTGAGGGCATGACCGAATTCAGTAACATCATCAATCAGGAAATTCTGAGGTGAATCCACCCTCTGTAATTGAGAATTGAACACAAAACTTTGCCGTTGTCTGAGGTAATTCTGAAACAAAATCAGAAGAACTGGAGCAAATAAGAGAGACCACCAAATACAGGGTGCAGTTCATTCATCCTTTGATGGCTAGCAGGAGCTTATCCTTCTATCCTTTACCTAAAATAAAGAATTTGAACTAACTTCACCACTTCTGGCAGATATCTACCTCAGTCTGCGTAAAATGCCTTACCTCTCAGATCCCTTTTATAAACAGACATAGCTGGGGGCTCAGCCTGAAATGTTGACAATCTATGGCCTTCTGTGGATGCTGCCTGACCTGTTGAGTTCCTCCAGCATTTTATGTGTTAGGTATAGCTCAGGCTTGGCTACACCCAGGATCTGGAAGAACTAGGTGGGAGCTAAAGGAAAAGTTGTTAAGGTCCAGAACAAGTTCCACCAAGAAGAGAAGGGTGTTAGTCCGTGGAAACAGAACCACAACGTGCTGAGTAGTTGTTGCTTAGGTATAAGGCAACCATACAATTGTTGGAATGAGTACCTGTAGAAATAATCCAACATGCCAATATAATGTATCATGACAAAATTAAAATGGAGATTGAATTGACTAGAAATAGGATTTCACCCTCTCTTGCTAAGTTAAATATGTGCTGTGTTTAGCATTAAACATGCAAATGGATACATATAAATCTGGCAACAAAAAAAAATCCAGAATGATCCAGAATCATTAAGCTAAAACAGAACCCGTTTAGCTTTTGGGAAGAGTTACTTGCCAAGTTCCCACGACCACACCTTTGTTAAGCAACAGGATCAGTATCAGACATTAGACAATATCTCCCAGTAGCCAGCCACAAGGTAGCAACGCAAAATGTTGCCTTAGTGGTGTGGATAAACATGAAGAGATGATAAGACAGTGATTTGTGTATTGCAGGCAATCTTCTGCTCAGACCTGAGCCACAAATGGCTCTATGCTACTGCAGCATTCATGATGTTAAGTGATAATAAGATTACAATAGGTAGATTGGATGTATGTTGTATTGAAAGGCTACTATGATGGAATGACCAGCAGTGAGGTTTCAAGAATCTTGAGTATTGAAATATGAGAATGGTAAATGCTATGTGTAGAACGTGGATGTTAGACTTGATACTCTTTAATTGATAAGTCACTGGAAATTTCAGTGCAATGTGCGCATGGTTAACACCACAACAGTTGAGGGGTTTATCCAAAGCTCCAGTAAAGGAAGATATGTGGTTCACAATCTGTGGCCTCATTAGTGGAAAGCAAATGAAACACAGATTTGAACCCAAAACAGAAATTCTGGAACAACTCAAGCAGCATCTTGGAAACCAGTTATTATTTCTGGTAGCAAAATCAGTTCACATTTCAGGTGAAAACATATTGATAAGAAAAGTTTTTTTAAAAATATATCCTAATTTAAAAGAGCAGCAGGTAAATTAAGTATAAAATCCTGTTTTTTTTATGACATCAGTTGTGTGACAGATGCCAGGTATGATGAATTTCTGTATTTCACTCATTCCTGGAAGAACGGCTCAGGCCTGAAACTTCAGTTATATAAATTTACTTCCTGTGGATGCTGCAAGACCTGCTGAGCTCCTCCAGCATTTCTGTGCTTTTGCACACAGAAATTGTTGGACAAATTTCTGAGAGTTAAATTGCTCTCTTGCTTATTTGTGAATAGAAAATGGATAGTAACTTCAAATTTTGTAGAAAAGATAAAGTTGTCATGTCGTGATGTAGAATCTGTTTTAGCAAGACATGTTCTTGTGACAAGGCTTCTATTTTTGATTCCAAGTCTCATTGTATTTACCCAAACAATAGGAATATAAAGATTTTTTTTGTTACTTGGGTTCAGTAATTTTTTGGAGCAATTATTAACTACAAACTAAAATAGCCCAAGAAGCTTACGAGCATGAGTTTGATTTTGCTCCATTTGTTTGACTTTGCTCCAATGCTTACCTTTCTGTATTGCCATATTATTTTTTTTAAATCAGTGACTTGCTACTTAGTAATCACTGAATAGGTGATGGCTCTGAAGTATTCCTCAATTTAACTTTGCATTCTAAAGGATCCCTCTCTGACAATCTGATACTCCTTCACTCAAATATCATCAAATACTGTGAAATTCATTGATGTGGGACATGAGCTGTTCGTATCCAAGCCAAACTTGGAATTTGCTGGAACCATACCATCAATTGTCATATTCATGTCTTGACAGAGACTTGTCACTGCGGAGTCAATGTTAATCTGTTTTTATTACAAAAAGGGTTCTGCACAATCTGTTATGGCAAATTAGCACCATCTTTGATGGAACTGAAAACCACATGTCTGTGCTAATAGAAATGGACACTTGAGCTCCACCATTGTTTTTCAGTCATTACTGCAGATGGCATTTCATCTATTTCACTGTCAAAACAAAAATAATCAAAATTAAGACAAATTACATTAACATTTATGAGCCTCCACATATGATGAATAATATTGTAAAGGTTCCATTATTGTCATGTAATACTACATTTAGAATGTAACATACATGAAGTTATTTAACCTTTGTCCACCCAGCGCCCCTCACAGAAACCTACAGCACCTGGTGTTCCCAAGTGGTCTCCCCTCCAAGTACTGACCAGGCCTGAGCCTGTTTAGCTTCCAAAATCAGATAATCTCAAGCGTATTTGGGCTATTAAGCTTTGGTATTACATTGCTTAGAAAAATACCTAATAATCTGAAGTATAAGTTGAGTGGGTAAGGGATGATTTGAATGAGAAGCCTGTGACGTGAGGTCCTCACTTTCATTTGTTTGGCAAGCTACCCTCTTGATTATGTTGGGCAGGGATCTGTCCAGATAAATTTTCATATCAATGCCATAGAATTGGAAAAGCTGAGAGATTGGATACAGGTCTGCCTTTCCCTCTCACGACAGAGAAACCAAGTTAACAAGATCTAGAATTCCCTTCCTAAGTACCTCCATCTCTCTCTCTCTCTCTCTCTCTCTCTCTCTCTCTCTCTCTCTCTCTCTCTCTCTCTCTCTCTCCTTCTTCAAAATGTTCCTTAAGAATATCAAAGTGACTTTCTATTTGGGTCAACAAGAACTATGAAGTGTGATGAAAAAGTTACTACTTCAGTTTATTTGTCATAAAATACTAAGAATGCTGAGAAGGGATCTTCTGCCAAATAACTGACATATTATCTCTAATGTTCATACATTTAATGTCTAATGGCTGTGGGCATGAAACTGTTTTTAAGCCTGATGGTGCAGTCTTTCACGTTCTTAAATTTTCTCCCTGTTTGAAAGTGTGAAAAGAGAGTGTGTCACAGATGTGATGGGTCTTTCAGTAATGTTAGCTGCCCTTCATTGACAGCAGGAGATGTAATGGAGTCCATGGAGGGGAAGGATGTTTGTGTTATGATCTGAACTTTATTCACTTCCTTCTGTAGCTTCTTCTGATCTAAAGCAGAGAAGATCCCATACTTCACTGTGATGCATCCAGCAAGTATGCTTTCAATCGTGGAATGGTAGAAATTGTTGAGGACCCCATTGAAGATATTTATTCCAAATAAATAGAAACTATCTACTCTTTCAATTTCAACACCATAAATGTGCACAGGGAATGGACTCTGCTTCCTCTCTTGAAGTCAATGAACATCTCCCTCTTCTTTTTGGCGTTGAGGGGTTGTTATCTTGATATTATGTCACTAGATTTTCAATCTCTTTCATGTATTCTGTCTCATCATTATTTGAAAGCCAGTCCACTACTGTGCTGTCATCAACAAATTTGAAGATGGAGTTAGAATGATATTTAATTGTACAGTTGTAGGAGAAGAGGGAGTATACAACTGAAGTCAAGGATCCAGTTGCAGAGGGGGGTCTTTGAGGCCTAGATCCATAGTTTGGAAATGAGTATGGTTGATACTATGGTACTGAAGGCAGTGCTGTAATTTATGAACAGTGGTCTCACATATGTATGCTTGCCATCTGGGTGTTTTGAGTGGAAAGCTAGGGAGATGGCAACTACTATGGATCTGTTTTAGAAGGCAAATTGAAATGGGTCAAGTCTAGCTGGTAGGTTCGACTTGATGCCTCCCATGGTCAGCCTCTCAAAGCACTTCATGATGGTAGATGTCAAAGCAAATGTTAAAGGCACTAAATCATTAAGTATAAGACTCATGAGATTTCTATATTCACATCATCCTTGGTTTTTTCTTTTAATTTTTAAAGCTAGTTTAAGAAATACTCAGCTGAATTTAATTTGGCCAGTTCTAGACATAACAATATGATGAAAATTGTAACGTGTTGTATTGAAAACTACAATGTAGCACATGACGAAGAAATCATCATCTTAAAAGATTATCTAGATTCCCCTTTGGCTTATTCAGTCTTGGGCATAATACTTGCCCTATCATTATTTGTCCCTGAGAAATTGTTCCAATTTCCTTTTAACACTAATGAACCCAAAGCTTAATTTTATGTTTAAAATTCCAAGATCCTCTTTAATTTCAGTTCCTCCAACAGATGTTAGGATATCAAATTCAACCCTGACTGTGTTATTGTTAGTCTCTCCAGCAATATAGGCACTGCCTGCATTTTACAAGTTGATCTTCTGAGCCATATTAAAAAAATTCATGACAAGATGTTGTACAGGACTTGAGTATGTTTTAGAACCATTCCTAAACAAGCTACCTATTTCATACACAAGAAATAATGTGCTATATTGTGAGGATGATTAAATATAAATATTTTGATCTCCAACGGGTTAGAACTTTATTGCTTGGAGCATAAAAGGAAGAGTGGAGATTTGATAGAGGTATTTAAAATTATGAGGGAGTATAGACAAAATAAATGTAGGTAGGCCTTTTTCCACTGAGGGTAGGTGAGATACAA
Source organism: Narcine bancroftii (assembly GCF_036971445.1). Taxonomy (NCBI): domain Eukaryota; kingdom Metazoa; phylum Chordata; class Chondrichthyes; order Torpediniformes; family Narcinidae; genus Narcine; species Narcine bancroftii. The sequence continues at coordinate 270,727,458 of NC_091469.1, read as the reverse complement.
ACCAGAGGACATGGGTTTAGGGTGAAAGGGGAAAAGTTCATGGGGAGCATTAGAGAAAACTTCTTCACACCGAGAGTGGTAGGAGTGTGAAATGAGCTGCCAGTCGGTGATAAATGTGGGCTTGATTTTTATATTTAAGAAGAATTTGGATGGGTACATGGATGGGAGGGGCATGGAAGGCTATGAACTGGGTGCTGGTCAGTGGGGCTAGGCAGAATAATAGTTCAGCACAATTAAAGGGCTGAAGAGACTGTTTCTGTGCTGTATTGCTCTATGCTTCTTCTATGGTTCTAAGACATCCAAGAACCTGTTCCCAATCACCAGTTGCTGAGCCCAGGTTTGTAGAATATCCATTGGGCGCACATTGAGGCTCAGGCTGTTCAGGGCCTCATGTGGCTTAGGACCTGGAGGTGGCTTTCATCTTTCAACTCACACATGTTAAGAGGAAAACCAGTGTCCACATTGCATTTGGCAAGGCACCCAATGCCCAGCAAGCCTCATCACCTCCAGGAGAGCAGAAATATTTCCTTTGATCTGATGGACCAGATTAATTTCCTTTCAGGAATCATGTTTAATTTAGTTTTTTTTTAATTTGGGCATTCAGTAAGGTAGCAAGCCATTTCGGCCCATGAGTTCATGCCGCATAATTTGCACCCCATTATCCTACCCCCCCCCCCCGCCGGTACGCTTTGAACCAAAGTCCCTGGAGAAAACCTATGGAGACACAGGGAGAACATACAAACCCCTTACAGGCAGTGTGGGATTCGAACCCAGCTCCAGTCCGGATTGCTGGTGCTGTAAAGGCGTGGCACTAGCCGCTACCCATGTTTGTTTTTATTTAATTTTATTTAGAATCACACTTTCATGTAGTATCTCACATAGTGCAAGACCAGAGTTGATAGAAAAGTAGCATTATTTTGATCTTCCCTGGAAATGTGGAAGACGTATTGACTTCAATCATTTGTGCTTATATTATCTGATTATCGACGTCAAGCTTGTTGAGGGCAGCGTTGCTTCACTCATGAATGGTATTTTTGAGTGGAACTACTTTTTTCCTGATGCATTTTCATAAAAAGGTAATCCCATCTTAATCAATTCAAAAATACATAATGCATATTCAAAGTTAAAAAAGAAGTTTAATTGATTCTGCTGTCTGTTGTGGGAAATAATTGCACTAAAACAAATAAATCAATCTAAATCCAGTGGACTTTCCATGTTTCTCATTTTATTCGTTAAAGAGCCTTGCCGTTTGGCGTGGGTGATTATGTCTCTCCATCCGCAACAATCTCTGACTCACCGAATTGTAGTTGTTGCTTCCCCTGTTCTCCTTCAATGAAGGCTCCATCTTTGAGCTGAGACCATAGTCAATGTTACAAGAGAAAAATGCAGAAGTGGTTTCCCGTTGCCTTCTTCAGTTGCAGTCTCTATACTGGGCGGGTAACCCTGGCCATTGACCAGCAGATTCATCTGCCCTGCATTTTTTAGTTTTACAACCATACATTCCAATTTGTAGAATCTGCTTGTAAAAACCATCTACCATCTGCACGTGACCCTTATTGGGAGGCTAAACAAATACTATACCTTGCCCAAGGGTGACCTGTAGGGTATCGGATGGAAGGAGTGTATGGTTGGAATCTAGATAATCTAGCCAAAGGGGAATCTAGATAATCTTTTAAGATGATGATTTCTTCGTCATGTGCTACATTGTAGTTTTCAATGCAACACGTCACTGAGCAACTATGCAGCACCGACACCAGAGTTTCTCATTTAAAGTTCCTTTTAAACATGGAAATAAAAGCTTTGAAGTCATCAGATACTCCTTCACATTTGTTGTCTCAGAAACCTTGAGAAAACCTTAATCATGACGATTTGTTCAATTTCCCTGCAATCTAAATATCACAAAAGAACAGATTTTTAGAGGTACGTCAAATATGTTTCTGAAAATAACACAGTTTCCTTTTATTCCCAAACTTACACCATAAATAAACTCAATGTTGAAATAAATTATTTGCTGAGACGCTGAGACACTTTTGTGATTAAAAAAAGGATTTGGAAGAAATCGGGAATGATCTCCGCATCTGTTACCGTCAGATGTTTATGTAAGAGCCAAAACTCAATGTGCGGAGATTCACCACATTACGCCCCAGCCTTGGAATGTTGTCTAGTTAAAGGTTCGCTCAATGCAGTCTCATTGCACCCACTTGTGGTCAAATCGCAGAGCTACAATCACAATGATTTAACAAAAAATACATTTGCAATTATTTTTACAAGTTTATTGTCGCATGTATCAAGATGTAATGATAGATATTTAGCAAGCAGACTAGTAGACATCTCATACATAGTACAATTAAAACACAGCACAAAAGTACAGAGTTAGAGAGAAGATCTGTTGGGAAACAGCAAAAGAAACAGGTAACGCCCAGTTTTCGAAAGTTTGCTTTACGCCACTTCGCTTTTGCGAAACACCTACATTAGTACCTGTCTTCAATAACCTGAAAGAAATCCGAAGAGGATTTTCGCTTTTATGAATAATGGCGAAAAACGTAAACAGGATTCAGCATTTGTTTTGCAGCGAGCCATTATAGAGGCAGCGTGAACCCTGAGCAGTGAGAGTGGTGCTGCCAAGTGAAACTACACTGTACATACATTACTTTTACTTTTTATAGGCTGTGTACTTATCATATAGTTCCTGCTTTTACTATATGCTAGTGTTACTTTAGGTTTTATGTGTTTTTGGTATGATTTGGTAGGTGATTTTTTTGTCTCTGGGAACGCTCAAAAAAAATTTCCCATATAAATTAATGGTAATTGCTTCTTCGCTTTACACCATTTTGGCTTACAAAAGGTTTCATAGGAACGCTCTGCTTTCAGATAGAGGGGGAAACCTATATTATTATGTTGAGCTTCATTCAGCAGTCACATTTCAATGGGAAACAAATTGTCATTGAATCTGAAGGTACGTTATCTCATACTCGTGAATCATCTTCCTGGCAGCAGGTGGATGAAGAGGATGCGGCTGGGGTTTTAAATATGGCTGCATTTCCAAGGCAGCAGGAGTTATGGATGGGATCGATGGAGAAGAGGTGGGTTTGTGTGGTGGCCTGATCTACATTCACAACCCTTTGTAGTTTCTTGTGGCCTTGAGAGGCGCAGTTCCCGTTCCATGCAGTGGTGTGTCCTGATAGGATGCTTTCAATGGTGCACCTGGAGAAGTTGCTCAGAGATGCTGGTGACATGTCAAATGTCCTCAGTTTTTTGAAACAGTAGAGGCAGTGGTATACTGTCTTGAACTGAATGGTCCAGGATATTCACTGGAGATATTTATCTCTTAGAACTTAAAGCAGTCCACAATCTGCACCTCAGTGCCTTTGGTGTGAATTACTTTGCCAGTTATCATATCATCAAAATGTCAGGAAATGTTTGACAAAATAAATTACTGATAGAATGTAACATGCAGTATATTACATATGTTTTTTGTAGGGTGGGGGAAGGTCAAAGTTGGCTGCAGTCCCAGAAAGTACCTTATTGATGGAGTTGATTGAGGAAAACAATATTGAGCATGGCCTGGGCTATCTCTGTGCCTTTCAAATAGTCCCACAGTTTTGATTATGGATATAGTCCTCAGTTTAAATTCCACAAGATCACATTTTCAGAGAAAATGTCTGATCTGCTGAGTAATTCACTGGGCAAAATTAACATTGATTTATGGTAAGAAAGAGAGTCAGTGGCAATGTGATTTGCATGGAAGATGCAGAGAGGCTTCAAGCGAATATAGATTTTTCAAAGTGAATGGGTGAGGAGTTGGCAGATGGAATATAACATGGAGATATGTGAAGTCTTTTGTAGCAGAAAAATAACAGCAATTTTTCTAAAAAAAACCAGAGAGTTTTGAAGTTTTTGGTATTTTAAGATAACTGGAAATGACAATTGTGTCAAGATGCCTTGCTCCAATTATGTAGGATTCTGGTGAGATTCTATTTGGAATATTGTGCTTAGATTTTATTTCTTTTGCCTATAGAAGGATGTGCTTGCAAGAGGGAAAGGCCAATGGTTATTTTCCAGATTATTTTCCTTGGTCAATAGATTGACCAAAAGAGGCATTAAATAGACAGGGTGTATTGAAAGGGTAGGCGAGCTAGGGCTTTTCTCTCTGGAGTGGTGGAGGATGAGAAGTGATTTAATAGAGGTTTGTAAGATTGTGAGAGGCATAGAATGTCAGAGTGGACAATCTCTACATTTTATCCAGAGGCTGCCAGTTTAAGGAGAATGGAGGGAAGTTTAGGGGAGGCGTCAGAGGTAGATTATTTTAATAAAAAGAGTGGTGGGTGCCTGGGAATGCTTTGTCAAAGATGGTGGTGGACACTGATACAATAGGAATGTTTAACAGACTCTTAGGTAGGCACATGTTGAAGATGGAAGGATATAGACAGTAAGGAATTATTCTATGTTCTTCAGAATTAGCAGAATGAGAATTGACCCTATTGTAAAATACAAAATTCCTCTAGTGTTTAATAGGATAGTTACAAGGATTACATTCCTCTTGTCTATGGTTGACTTGACCAGAAATCGCATAATAATAGGCGAACCATTGAGGACAGAGATGAGAATAATGTCTTACCCAGTGGGCAGTAGATGTTTTCACTTGCCTTCATGAACTTCCGTAGAGATTCAGTCAGTCGGTATATTCAAAATGTGACCCATAGAATTTTGGATATTAAGGGAAGGAGGATTTATGACAAGGAAGGAACGGGAACTGATGTAAAAGATTAGGCTTAATCAGTGAATGGTGGAGCAGGCACGAGTGGTGAGATGGACAACTTCCATATTGATGTTTTATTTTATTTTGGCATAAATTACAACTTTTCACAAAATCTGACTCATCGTTATCCTACCATTATGATTGTTTTCCAACAATGAGATAAATGTTCCTGCAAAGCCTTCCAACCTTGAGACCCAGAAAGAGATGAACTGTTGAAATAGTGAGTGGAATGTCATTTCTCTAAGCTGTCATTTGTTCCAATACACAGAATCAGAGTCTTATAGCTTAAAGGAGGCTATTCTGACCATTGAGCCTGTGCCAGCTCATTACAAGTGTAGTCTAGCTAATCGGACTCTCTAGTCACTCACCACCATCCTGCAAAGACCATCTTTCCTGTTGAAGTGCTTGTCCAGTTTGTTGCAAATACCATGTTTGACTCTGCCTCCACTACCTACCTCTGGCAGGTGCATAACAGAACCTAACAACTTGCAGTTACAAAATAAAGATTACTTGATTCTTTTGACAGTTACCTTAATTTTACACCCTCTGGTTGTTGAAGAGATAATTATCACCAGAAGTGTAGAGTATTGGTGAAAGTGCCACTAAGTGCCTAAACATCCATTTTGTTGGCATCTAAAATGTAGGTAAGGCCATCTGATTGTGCAAAGGTTATGACAAGAACATTGATAGCTAATCAGCATTACTACACATTTCAAATAGTAGGAGCATATTTCTTTACTAAGTTGAAGCTGGCTTTTCTTTACACAAATGTCAACAAAGAAAGGCACTGCTTCTTAGCAATTAACACCTTCAAAGATCTGTTCTCACCCACCAATGAATGGCTGTAAAACTATCATCATGAGTCAAATTCTGTTTCCAGTGCTTCCAGCGTTGGAGTTGGGTTAGTGATCAACCACATCTTGAACAGTTGCCATGAGAAGCCTTTTATTAACAGGTCATGCAGAGTGACTATGTGCAAAGAAAATTATATCAAATCACCCAAACAGTTACTAGTAATTATATTTGTATTTACATAATTGTAATTATATAATTATAATTCTATCAGGTTGAAAAGGGAAAACTAAACACCAAAAAAGGGTTTAAAATACTGTGAATGGAGGCATTCATCAGGTAGATTATAAGGCTTTGACATAACCAGGAGCAACTGTTTTCATTGTGAGAGACAATATATAAATTAACTTTTAAGGAATCAGAGAGAAAAGACATTCTTCGCAGTGAAAGATTTTTGTGATCTGGAAGATACAGTAGGGTCTTTTTAAGGTAATTCAGTCTGAGCTTTGAAAGGAAATTGGATGAAGTAAAGAAGTTGTATTGTGTATCCAAGGAAACATGCTGCCAAAAGGAAAGATGGAGAAGGTTGGATGTGCACATGGAGGTGAGGGGGTTGGAGGGTTGTTGGTGGTGAGCAGGTGGTTTGAGCTAGTGGAGTTGTTCTAGTGAACCGGTGCGGACTCGAAAGGCCGACATGGCCTGTTTCCGCTCCGTAGATGGTTATATGGTTATATGGTTATATGGAAGTCTGAAATTGTGTTGCCATGGAGGTCATCTAATACAATCATTCCCCAGAGGGTGGTGGAGAAGCTGTCCTCACTGTAACTGAACCCGAGACTTCTGAATGGAAAGAACACAGTCTGCCTGAGTCAGTAGCAGAACGTTGAGCACCATCAGGCTAAGTACTGGCATGTTTCAGTGCTGTGTTCTCCGCCCACTCCTTTTCATGCTACTGACCTACGACTGCGTTGCCAGGTTGAGCTCCAGCAGTGTCATCGAGTTTGCAGATGTCATAACAGTAGTTGGCCTCATCAGCAACAACGATGAGTCGCACTACAGAGAAGATGAGGAAAATCTCATGAAATGATGTGAGAATAACAACCTTTGTCTCAATGTAGACAAGATGAAGGAGATGTCTGTGGACTTCAAGAGGACCAGAAATGACCACCCTCCACTACACATCAACAACTCTGTAGTAGAGTGGAGAGCACCTAGTTCACTTAACTAGTGATCTATTGTAGACACTCAACATCTCCTCAATTGTCAGCGACTGCTCTTCCAGAAAAGACTGAAGCAGGCAAGGCTACCCGCCACCATTATGCCAACTTTTTGTAGGAGCTCTATCGAGAGCAACCTGGCTGGTGGCATCACAGTGTGGTATGGTTGCTGCAGAACAATGGATCAGAGGTCAATCCACATAAGAGTGGCAGAGAGAATCACTGGAGTTTCCCTCCCTCCCATCGATGTGATCTACCAGGATCATTGACTGAAGAGGGCACCCAAAATCACTGAGGACCCCTTCCACCCAGTACAGAGCATCTTTCAGCTGCTCCCGTCTGGGAAGGGATACAAGAGTATCAGAGCCAGCACCACCAGGTTGAGGAACAGATTTTTCCCAAGGGCAGTGAGAATGCTGAACGACCAAAGGAGCTGCTCACACTAACCATTTGAGACTCTCATATGAATAAAACAATATTTATTTATTTGTGTAAATGAAATACTTGTCATGCGTATGTACTGTTTGTCTGTATATGTGTTAAATATCTGATTGTATGCCTTTGTGTTTTTGCATCGAGAACTGGAGAACGTTGTTTTGCCAGGTTGTACTTATACAATCAGATTGACAATAAACTTGACTTTTTGTCATAGCTCTTTCTATAAATTAGCCTGGCAGGATAGCTAAACGGGTTTTTTTGTGTTGTGTCCTTTTCTGTATTAATTTATTTTTAGCTTCAGTAGTCTCTACACATCTAAAGTCATGGATTTAGCATTATTACACCAAAATCATTACACAAACAAATAAGCATGCAATAAATTTGATGTACAATAACCTTAGTCTGCAGTTCCTCTGCTGCCTTTCTTTAGGTCAGGGTTTCCCACCCCTTGGGGGGGTGCAAGACAACATTTCAGTTTTTTTGTTTATATTAATGGTACTGTCCTATATATTCAAGATAAAAATATTTATTTTTTTAAAGTCCAAATTAAAGATGGGGATGTCCTCTTTTTTCTCTATTCAATAGAATGAGATTCTCTATGAATTTTAGCATGTTTTAACGTGCTGTTTCCTTTTAAATGTCATCGCCCTATAACTTTTTTTTAATCGGGACATTTAAAATGGGGGCCAAATTTGTTGTTTCGTGTTTTGTAGCGAATTACATTTGATTTTTATTTCTTATTATTTATTTGTGTTATGTAAATTATTAATTAACCCTTCATTATGTCAAAGAAAAGGAAATGGAATGAAGATTATGTGCAGTTTAGTTTCACTTGCACCGGAAAAACTGAGGATCTGCAAAAACCCCAGTGCATGCTTTGTGACGCTGTCTTTTCAAACGCAAATTTGAAGCCATCTAAGCTGCAGGAACACTTGAACAACCGGCACGGTGGAGCAGATGTTGCAGGCCATGATGTTCCATCATTGAAAGCGAAAAGGGCCCGCTTTGATTCTCAAGCAACCCTTCCAAAATTAGGTTTTATATCTGCTGACAAACCACTGCTGATGGCTTCATACCACGTGGCGTATAAAATAGCCAAATCCAAGAAGCCTCATACAATTGCAGAAGAGGTGATAAAACTGTGTGCATTAGAAATGGCAACAATTGTTCTGGAAAAAGAAGCCTCAAACAAGCTTAAATTAATGCTGTTATGAAATAATGTTATTCAGAGCCGAATTGGTGATTTAAGTTTGGACATTTTGGACCAAGTTATCGCAGATATCAGGGCTAGTCCCTTAAAAATCTCTCTCCAGTTGGACGAAATAAATGATGTTGTAAATTGCAGTCAACTTTTTGCATTAGTGAGGTATATCCATGATGGTGTCATAATGGAAGATTTCCTGTTCTGTGAAGATCTGAAAACAACCACAAAAGGAAACGATGTCTTCCAGTGTGTGAAGGACTTCTTTGTGAAATATGACTTAGATATCCAAATTATTCGTTCTGTGCGTACTGACGGTGCCCCTGCTATGCTAGGAAATAAATCAGGATTTTTTGCACTGATGAAACAAGAGATTCTGCACTTGCAAGATACCCACTGTTTTCTTCATCAACATGCTTTGGCATCAAAAACATTGCCTCCAAAGTTGAAAAAGGTCCTTGACACTTCTGTGAAGACCATCAACTGGATTAGGGGTCGTGCTCTGAACCAAGTCACTTTGTGAAGATTTTGTAAGTGAGCATTCAGTTTTGGTTTTCCACACGGAAGTCCGCTGACTGTCATGTGGGAGAGCTTTAACGCGCTTCTTTGAACTGCGAGAAGAAGTCAAAGCTTTACTGAAGGAATGTGACTATGATCTGCCCGGAGAAATTGAATCACAAGAATTCAACCAAATGCTAGCCTATTTGAGTGATATTTTCACTCATATGAATGACCTGAGTAGAAAGGGAATGACCTGAGTGGAAAGTGGAAAGGTGTTTTTCAAGGGAAAAACATAAACATATTGAAATGCTGTGAAAAGTTAAATGCTTTCAAAGAAAAGTTACATCTTTGGTGTCGACGAGTTAAAAGAGGGAATCTTTCAAATTTTCCATCACTCGAAGAAATGGTTGATGACGATGAGTCCCTAATTCCAAGTGTGTGTGAAGAAATTGTGGATCCTTTGGAAATACTATCAAAGTCACTTGATGGATATTTTGGAGGAGGAGAGCTGGAAACTTCAGAAGAATGGATTATAAATCCATACTCCTTCAATTTGGATAATATGTTGGATGATGAGGAGCTGAAGGAAGATCTTATTGAACTGCACACAAATCATGTTCTTGAAGTGCAGTTTGAAAGCAAAACTTTGGAACAATATTGGTGTTCGGCAATGGACATGTTTCCAAGACTTTGTGAAAAAGCACTAACTGTGCTCATCCCATTTGCGACGACCTACTTGTGCGAGTCTGGATTTAGTGCCCTTTTGTCAATCAAGACAAAATCTAGAAATCACTTGGGTGCACAGGCAGACGTGAGGATTGGTATCAGCAACAAAGTGCCACGTTTTGAAAAACTCTTAAGTAATAAACAGGAACAAAAGAGTCATTAAATTTAATTTGGCTTATGAACATTTGAACATTAGTTCTTTAATTTTTTTTTAAAGAAGTTTCATGCATTGATGAAATTTTTTTGTAGGGTTTATGCAACTTTTAATTTGTTGTAATATTTTTTCTTTTCCATATGTTTCATTTTTGTTTATATATTATTAAAAATTGATTATACAAATTTGTTTTGGTCACCTTCATCTTTATTCTTAAATAAATTATTACTTTAAGGGGTGCGAGAACATATTAAAATTTTTTAGGGGTGCGATGCATGAAAAAGGTTGGGAACCACTGCTCTAGGCGGAATGGAAAGCCACAGAGATCATCCCAAAAATAACACACCAGAACCTGCTTCATGCTGAATGAGCCAGACATGTCACTGGACAGCTTTGTTAAAGTCACGCTTCTGTCAGGGTACAAAAAGGTACAGTCACAAACCACAAAGTCTAAAACACTATCTTTATTGAGTCACACCAGCAGGAATGAGGGGTACCAGGGGTGGGTAGACAGAGTCACCTCACTAATACTGTTTGAACCTCATTCAAAGAACACAATCACAGGGTACAATATTTTAGGCATTTTCCTGCATACAAATTGAATAACATTTCTTTGAAGGTATTGCTACAGCTTAGGTTTTACACTTTGCATATCCTCTTCCTAAAGACAGGGAAATGATTTGTTGTTGGTCATTTAATCTCATGTACCAGTTATAATTAAGAATATCCTTCTGGTATACAAAAAAATCCACAGAAGTCTGGAAGGGTTGCTCAGTATCAGTATCTACATTATCAGTATCTATTCTCTGGCTTCCTGATTTCTGGTTTCATAGTAATCTTAGATTCTTGAAGTTTACAATGGTGACCAACATTTCAAAGCAGAAACAGTATCATTCAGGGATTGGCATTGCAGCCAAGATCACATCTAACAGGTAGTAGTCAGTTGGCACTATTGTGTTAAAGAGATCAGGCAGGCAGTAGGAGAGGTGAGAATTGATTCCTGTCTGGAATGGCCTTGGTTACTTTCTCTCTCTCTCTCTCTCTCTCTCTCTCTCTCTCTCTCTCTCTCTCTCTCTCTCTCTCTCTCTCTCTTCCCCACCTCACTGTGTGAAGGTTTCTTTATCATAATTCCCATAACTATATATTCTATAGCTAATATTCTTCAGCTTCAAGTATACCATGCATTCAAATCATCCATAAATGTTGACTGAATATCAAAAACAAAATAATTCACTCCCAGAATATAGCTCTACCTTTCTTTTTGAAATAGTAGTTGTTAATTTTGCAGAGATAACTTTGCAGGTTCCACCTGCAAAGGAAAACAAACGGATGGCCTTTGACCCAATTCTCAAAATCACTGAATGTCTAGGTGACCTATCTGTCAAATTTGTTATTCAGAAATGTAAGCTCAATTGGCAACCTACCTGCCTCCTTCCCCAACTCCCAACACACTCTAGAACACCCATCACCCTACTAACACTGCCCAAATCAAATGACTGTCCCTGTCATGTATTAACAAAACTAAATAAAGTAATCTGTTATTGCATGTATAAAACACAAATTGTGGACAGTCATCCAGTAAAATCGATTTACATTCTCAGCAGGTTATATCCCCTCCAGAATTAACCTCTATCAAACTTCATTTAATTTAACATCATCCATAAACTAATCCAAAATCCCTTCTAATCCAAATAGTCTAAATTCTCAAAAATACACAGCTGTATTGGCTGCAGAACCTCCATGGAGGACACTGAAGATCACCAGTGTAATATAAGAATGAAAGAACCAATCTGAAAAATTAACATTTTAAGATTGAGTAAAAAGAGCAAATGGGGAATGATAGTCTAAATGTTTTCAGCAAGTACCTTTGAGTCGCACTATCTACAAAAAAATTCAAAATCAATGATTCCTTATTTACGTTGTAAAGGTTTGGGTAATACTGTATGATCGTCAGAATTTAAACATGCATAAATAAAGTGAAATGGTAAATACAGTAGAATGTTATTAGGGTTGATCATTTATTATTCATTACAAAAATTCCCACATGGCTAAAGGACAGTGAAACTAATTGGAGGCAATTTCATTATGTGCAGAGACAGAATGATTTATTTACTGTAATGGACAAGATAAAGCATCATTCAACCTTCAGTGCTCAATCAAATAAATGGAGATTAATGACCGTGTTCTTTACAGTCTTTACACTGAAGATATGTATTGTTGCCACATTCTTCCTCAAAGTGATGCAGACTCATCAAGCAGAACCATTGGAGATCCACTTAGTAGCTATAAATTGATTTAATAATTCCTCCAAAATTTTTGTGTTTTAATTGACAGGGAACGTTAGACAGAAGCTTAGTAGGCAGTGATATTTTTTTTCCTTCCATAACCCTTGAACTTTATCCCCTTTCACACCGCCAATTCCGTGTGGGTTAACTGGCTAATTTAGCGGGTCCATTCCCGGTAATCGTGTGTTGTGAAACATCCCAACCTGGCAGGGGAAGTTAAATTGGTAGGGGCAAGTGTGAAAGCCTTGGAGTTAACTCACTAATTGCCTTCAGGTGGTGTGAAAACACAACCTGCTCTCGCATTGTCACTGCTGGAGATGACACCCTTTTCAAAATGCTGGGTTACCAGTTTACAGGGAAATCATAGTTCTGTGGGTAAGGCTCCAAAGTTTCCCCACTTCCTAGGAGGGTTGGAAGTGTGAAAGGGGCTACTCCTGGTCTGCTGCTGAGTTAATGAGCACAGAGGATCCATATGAAGATGTGAAAATAACAAGATGAAAAGTCCATTCAATTCATATTTGTCATTTGCCCATCATACAAACAAATAATTCTAATTACAATGATCTTCTCTGTTCCCTTATTTCATTCACTATTCAGTCTCATCTTAAATGTTGACAGCATATCCTTAACCATTAACATTGGAAACAAATTCCACAGGCTCAATAATCTATTCTCTGCTTTGAAGTGAATGTTCTTCAACATTCATTGATATGGAATATCTTTGACAATCTTTCTGTCTAATCTGCCATCTTCCTTTTCTGATAAACAAGCTGATGAACTTTTGTTGCATACCCATTTCTCTTGAGGCATGACAGGGTCTTTTAACCTCATCAGTCAACACATTCACCTGATCATCTTCCAAATAAATGTTATGGCCATGCACATCTTCCCCTCCCTTTTTCAGTATATTGATGCACCTGAGTCTACTCTTTAACCATCCTTTTTTTTTCTGGTACCTTCCTATGCAGGCAGATGAAATGTTACATCTACCCTTCTATCATCTCTCCCCCAGTATTAAATGTTCCTTTTGAGGGAAATTATGATTCTCTCATATTCTTCCAAGGTATTCTACTCAGTTCATTTCCAGAGACTTGAACCACGGAAAAGAAAATGAATTCAAATCACTGGTTTGTAGATAAGGAATAGAGATTCAAGTCGTTAGCTAAATCTGGAAATACATTTTAAAAATCTCAGCAATGCTAGCCAGTAATACGAGCAGGCAATAATAATCAGTCATAAATCGGAACACTCTTGCCCATCCTTACTTGATCTGCCAATGATGACACAGGATCATGACTGTGGTTAACTCATAACTGGTTTGTTAGTTCAAGAACAATTCAGATCAGTGGTTTATTTTATTGTCACCTGTGTGGAGATATAGTGAAAATACTTTTAAAGCACTACAAAAATGTCACCACTCTTCAGTGCCATTTTGGATTTTAAAAATTTACAGAAAACTTCATAAAAGCATTACTCGTGAACATGGTCAAACTGGGTTTTTAACATGATGGGCAAATCAAATTCATTCGTAGTAGCTTCCTGAATTTCCAGGAGCCGCTTGGTCATTAGCAAGTAGATGGAAATCCAGCACAGTCACTCCATGCTCACAGCTGTAGTCCCAGTAAAAGAGGCCTCTACCCTAGTATCTTCCTGAATGGCTGTCACAATCAAGGCTAATTTCGCAATGATCTCCACACCCTGTGAATGAATATGTGAAAGATGTTTTCTAACTATTCTGCCGTTTGCGTCTTTACTGATTCTATTTTATTTCACATTTATAATCATGGAGTAAATTAATTGCTAGGGACACAATCAATGCATCTCTGCCAATTCAAGCATAGCAGAGCTAAGAGTGTGTGCGAGTTAAATTATAACAGCACAGAGCAATGAAAACATGTTTCTGGGCCTGGGAGTTTGAGTCAACTGGAGTAAAAGAAAAATAGGAAATGGAATTAAAACAAACTTGTGAAAAGTAATAGTAAATGGCACCCAACTCCTGCAATGCACTTCACTGAAATAACTTGACATGGAAGTTGGTTGTAGTCTATCATCATCTCTGAGATATCAGATTATATGCAAAGATGCTATGTACACCATATGCAGAAATTCACTGATCAGCTGGTGGTCATGTTCCTACAATGCAGAAGAGACCTTTCACATATTTTGCTTGTGCCAGCTGTTTGTGTGTTGTCCAACTTGAACGAGGAAGAAAGACAAATTACATAATTGCACACTTCTGCATTTTCAAGTATTTCTTCAGTTCTCCTTTTTAAAGTAACAGTATCTATCTGAATGTCATGACACCCAACATGTATGGATGTTGTAAGAGCATTAGGATGATGCAGGCTTAGTTCATTTGCTGCAGTTAAATGACAGGTGAGTGCATGACATCAAACCACTTGAGTAAAGACAGTAACTGAACCTGATCTGAACTTTTTTAAAGTTTCTAAATGCAGATCATTGTGAAATCTATGGCAACCTTGTCCTCTCCATTAGTCAAATACCTCCTCATTTGTCTCTGATCCAGTGTGAATGGCAGTTGACCTATAGACCACATTAGATCACCTTTTCTGTAAAGGATGGTGCCGTCAAATACATATTTGAGGAGGAGGAAATAACAAAGAGCGAACATTTCTTCAAAATGTTCTTATAAGATCAATTATTAGAAGCTTAGAAATAACTATGACACATCCAAGTGGTATTCAACTCTTAAGATCATCATTTTAATCGAGCTCATAAGTTCAGTCCATGTTGATGCCAAACTTCTAAGCCTCATCAAGTCACAGAGCACTGGGATTTCAACTGTAGACGATGATTGTCTGTTGCTTTCCATAGATGGTATCTGACCTACTGAGTACCTCCTGTACTTTGTGATTTGCTCCAATTCAAGAGCAACATCTGAATGTGTATTTTCATAGAGAGTGGATTACAGAATGTTCCTGTAATCATTAACATAGATTCCACAGAACTGCTCCCAGATTCACATCAGTAGAATAGTCTAAACAATGCAAAATTCTGCTTGGTTAGTTGCGTCTTGTGGATAATGTCAACTGGTGAGCTCTCAGTTCATGCATTTGTCAGGATACATGGGTGTGATAATTACTGTATCAGCAACAGTAATTGAGCGTCATAGACTAAAATGAGCAAAAATAGGTCGAATTTTCCATGGCATGATGGAAACCTGCTCTACTTCCTTATTTTGCCTGCATTTGGTTTCAGTTTAATGTGAGTGTTCTTAATCGTGAGCTACTTTCTGAAATCAGACAGGCCTCCCAAGCAAAGGGCGAGCGTAAAAATGCCAACTTTGCCAGTGAGGCCCAAAATGCCTGAATGAACGAATCATTTCAGTTTTACTCAATTCAAATGCACCGTATCATTTGATGTTAGGTGAGCAGATGACGTACTTATCTGCCATTGTCATGCCAATGTGGTTTCAATCACTCATTTCTTTGCTTAAACATTTCTTTGTAGTGACTACCTTGTGAAAGTGATGGGGGAGTTAACATCACAGATGATTTAAGGCTAAAATTAGGTGCAGGCAAATCTTGGAGAAAATTGAACAAATCATCATCTGCTTTACCTTTTTCTTTCAGACTGGAGAGCCCATTCAAATGAATGGGACGAACACCAGTTATGGATGGTATCAAGCAGGGGGTCAAGATATGAAATACCTTTGGTGGTGGCACAGTAAGTACTTAGTACAACTGCTGCCTCATAGCTCCAGCAATCAGGGTTTAATCCTTGCCTTGGTGCTCTCTCTGAGGAGTTTGCACATTCTCCCCATGACCACATGGATTTCATCTGGCTGCACAGAGTCTTCACACTTTCCAAGAAAAAGAGCAAGTTACTGGGTTAATTGGCCAGTATAAATTCCCTCTGGTGTGAAGAGAATCTGGATGAAAGTGATGGCAACATGGAGAGGATAAAATGGGATTTGTGTAACAAGGGTCAGTGTGGACTCAGTGGACAAAGGGTTTTGTCTTTGCACCCAGCCCGTGGGTTTAATGCATCTTCACTCTTCCCTTGTACTCAGCACTGAATCCATCGATGGAATGGGCGTGGCAGCAAAAAACTATTGATTCTTCAGACACAGAGGTCAGGAATAAGGTGGCTCACTCTTTGGAGTGACTGGCATTTCTCCACAGAATTGCTGGCTGAAGGGCAGGAGAGTCAGACCATCAGGAATAAGCACTGCTTACACATTTCCACAATAGCTGGTAATTTCTCTGCAAAAATGAAAGAAATCTTCAAGTTTACCATCACTGAAGTAATATTATGATATACAGATTCTCCCTCATGTTTTATTAGGGAGATAAGCATTTTTACAGCCTTTTGCCAGAGGGTGGTGAATCTGTGGAATTCGTTGCCACAGACAGCCGAACAGGACAAGACCATTGGGTATATTTAAAAAAAGATTTTGATAGGTTCCTGATTGCTAAAGGTGTCGAAGGTTATGGGGAGAATCCAGGAAAATGAGGTTGAAATGAAAAATACATCAGCCATGATTTCAATGGCCCAATTTTGCTCCTATGTCCTATGGTCTTTTAGTAGTCTAATCAATTGGGATATAAACAGTGACAAAAATAATGGTAGCCCAAGGAAACTTGAAGGCCAATCCTGAGGAACACTTTATCCAAGAGCAAAATATTTTATTCAGGAAAACACAAGAGACAAAGGATGTATTAGATTAACAAAGCAAACTCCCATTAAACCGTAAGACCTTAAGACATATGAGAATTTTATTCAGCCCATCATGTCTGCCCTGCCATTCAATCATAAGATTATCTATTTTCCCACTCAGCCCCACTGCCTGGCCTTCTCTCCATAACCCTCAGTGGCCTGGATAATCAATAACCTATCAACCTCTGCCTTAAATACACTCAATGACTTGGCCTCCACAACTAAATGTGGCAATAAGTTCCATAGATTCACCACCCTCTGGCTAAAGAAATTCGTATGCAAATCTGTTCTGAGTGGATGCACTTCAATCTTGTCCTAGACTCTCCCACCATGGGAATCAACCTTTCTACATCTGCTGTGTCATACCTTTCAACATTTAAAATGTTTCATTGAGATCTCCCCTCATCCTCCTAAATTTCAAAGAGGCATCAAACATTCCACATTTGAAAACCATTTCATTCCTTGTATCATCCTTGTGTACCTCCTCTGAACCCTCTCCAATATCAGAACCTCCATTCTTAAATGATAAGAACAAAACTGCTCACAATACTCCAAATGTGATCTCATAAGCGCCTTATAAAGTCTCAACATCACAACCTTGATCTAGTATTCTATTCCTCTTGAGATGAATGCCAGCAGTGCATTTTCCTCCTTCATCACCAACTCAACCTACTCTTTGTTTCAAACCTGAAACTAGAATAAAGAGGGCATCAGAGATATGAGCTGCAGTACCAATTTCAGCCAATTGATGTCATTTGTGCATTGTGTAACACTCTTTCCACAGCTGGAGAATGTGACAGAGAGAATATGAACTCTGATTCCTTGAGACTGGCAGACATGTAGGTTGAGGTACTTGGGAAAGTTAAGAATGGATAGAGGATGCTGTTAGCAAGGATTTGTTGTGGAAAATCACTTGGACATAGAGATCTGAGATCAGGGTCTGGATGAACATGGGAATTGGAGAATGGACGTCCACAAGGTTCAGAGACCCAGGTTATTATTGGGCATGAGGAATCGCAAGAGCAGTTGAACATGAGAATTGGAGGCCTGGGTTAGTTGGAAGATTGACATGGAAATTGGTGACGTCGTTGATAGTGAGGGGATAGTTATAGGTTGCAACATAATACTGTTCATTTGGTAAGTTGGGCGGAGCAATGGCAGATGGAAATGAAAAGTGAGTGAAGTGATATACTTTGAGAAACCAACTGTTTTTTACTATCATAAGATGCATTGCAATATCACACAAAGAGTTCTTCAGCAACACCTCACATATATATATATCACTCAGAACAACACGTACAAGATGTTATGAACTAGCAAGCCCTTAACTAGCTCTAACATAGGAACGGTAATGGAAAAGTCACCAGACAATGGTAAATTGAAAAAAGTCTTTTAATTAAACTATTCCTTGCATAACATCTCTCAATAACTCTAAATGTAAAGCTAAATTAACCCCCACTATGCGCAAGTGTAAAATGTGTCTGTGTACGTGTGTGATTTCAAAGTCCAGACCATTACAGGGACTTCCTTCTGGAAATGTAAATTTTAAAGTCCCATTTCAAATCTCTTGTCGAACGCTAGGATCTTTTCTTTAAATTGTGTCCCAGAAGTTTTTATAGAGCAAGTTTGCAGCATCAGCTTTCTTACAAAATTATTTGTCTTTTGATGAGTCGGCTTTTAAAGAGAATTCTTCTTACTGGTGCATTCACACATTTTCCCTCTGGCTTTTTAGGGTTGTAGAACTGATTTTCTTAATGATAGAATAGCAGTTCTGCCTTCTCAAAGATTGCTATTATCACTCTGCCTTTCACAAGGGACAGGTTTTATCCAGCTCCCTGAAGTCCATGTACTCTCCCTCAAAAACAATATCCTTCTTTATCCTGCCTCCCTTCCCATATGGCCTAACATCACACAATTTCAGTCTGTTTTGCCAAACCTCTCCTGTTCCAAAATTTGATTTTGCAAAATCTGGCACCTGTCACTCAAATGGATCTGGGGTTTGCAGCATTGCCATCACAAGCTGAATGTGTCCAATACTGTTCCCTTAAAGTGCATATTGTCCTGATATCTCTTGTGATCCATTTTAATTCCATTACTGGCTTGTCTGCTATACTCAGCGTTTCCAAACTAACATCTTCACAAGATAAGATAAAGGAAAGGAAGTAAGCAATTCAGCCCATCGAATCTGCCCTTGTTCTTTCTTAGTGTCATAGTGTTTGTCAAATGTGCTGTGGTGCCCCTGTGGCCAAGCCCATTACATAACCTAAGATATATAATTCTATGTTAACTTCAAATATTATCAACACATCCATTACAAAGGGAACAGTCCATCTTGGTTTGGCCATTTATGGGTGATATTATTGAAGGGACAAAATACTGATACTTCATACTGACAAGATTGTCAGTGTCCCCTTCCATAAGAGAAATGCTGTGGGTCAGAAAGAAAACAGGCACTTCAAGGGTTTGATTGTCAGGCAGTAAATGCAAGCTTCATCAGCGTGTCCATATCTCAAAGGTAAATCAGAAATAAATCAGCCTCCTGTGTATATCTTTTAATGAAAAGCCCAGGAAAATTCATCAGGAGTGGATCTTTTGTTCATTTTTCTACCATGATGTATTAAAATGGCACTTTAACAGTTAACTTCTGTATTTTGTTTTGTTTCTTTCTGATATTTAATACATGAGTGATGTTACTGTTGAACGCTCTGTGTAGCCTACTAACCAAGCAATGCTGAAAATACCTGAATAATTCAAAACAGACTTTTCTTAGCCTAGTGTGGCCACTCAACACACTCCAGTATTATGTTTATCCTCTTTTGTGACTGAAGACAGGTTCTGAGATGACAAAATATTTTGAAGTTAATCCAGTGGATATACTTAGTTTTAATTTATTTAACTATTTTTACATTTAAGTCATATCAAAAATCTTGGATCCAATTTGTTAAGATGGTGGAAAATTTATATATTCAAAAGTTCACAGATCACAAGATATACAGAGCAGTTCATTTAACCAGGAGAAAAATAATCACTACATTTGATTAAACATTTTTACTTCAACAATAATATTCAGAATGTTATTCCAAAAGCTGCCCATCTTTTGAAGGAAGAGTACAAATTCCAAACTGACCATTCACAAGTTTTAGCTTCTTTCACATTTCAGATTTATTTTTCAGACTTCAGATTTAAGATGTGGTTTTCTCTTTCTATTTTGATTGCATTCCAACTACTATGTACTAGGTAATAACTTCTCTGTACAATCCTTTATTTTTCTCACACTCAGTTGCACAATCTGTCCCAGAGCCAGGTCCTGAATTTGGTCAAAAAAGGATGTGTAAATGCCCTCAGAAAACTTAAGCTACCAAAGATCTTTTTTTTTTCATTTGTTCCTTCCCCTTTTGGACTGTTGAGAAAGCAAAGAATCTCAGAAAATTGGATGGATGTGTGAATGAAGAGTAAATCTTTAAATGAGAATAAATGAAAATAAACTGAGGCTGGCAATAATGAAGATGGGCAAGCAGAGAAGTGTAGTTTATTTGTGCAGAAGGAATCACAAGAGGCCAGAAAGGAGAATCACAACAGTGGAATTTGTAATATTTTATCCTTTTGAGTTTAATCATGCATTTTCCATTTCTCTACCATTAACACCTTTAGATGCAAGTAAAAATAAATTTTTGAAATGTAAATTGGAATTCT
Organism: Narcine bancroftii; assembly: GCF_036971445.1. Lineage (NCBI taxonomy): Eukaryota > Metazoa > Chordata > Chondrichthyes > Torpediniformes > Narcinidae > Narcine > Narcine bancroftii. The sequence continues at coordinate 270,707,012 of NC_091469.1, read as the reverse complement.
TCAGCAGCAGGCTTTAGCTGCATCTCCGTGAATTGTGCCTTGTGTTGCCTGTTAAGATTTGAAAACTTTATGAATTTTCATCTTTCTGGAGTAAACATTATCACCTATGAAAAATTATCACATGTATTAATCTACATTGTCCATGAGTTTGAGCATTAAGCCTCAATACCATTGGCATTTTTAACCATGAGAAGTAGGTAACTTTATTGAGTTCTCATTTATTTGAGTGAAAGCAGACCATCATATGGAGTGGTCAAATTGTAACCATCTGATTAAAGTTAAAGCATTTTACACAACATTCATTTTGTAATTCTGTAGCATGCCAATTGCATTTGCGAGGATGGAGAGAATAATCAGTTCTGTCTCAATGGGAACTAGGGTGGCCATTCCAAAGAAGGACATGGTCATGGGTGACCATATATTACAGTGTGTTTGCATTTGTTGTTTTTTCAATACTGTTTAAATCTTATATAAATATATATAGTTTAAACACAATATATAATATATATATCCCTAATATTGGGAACACAAATTGATCAGAGGTTGTAATAGTGGCCCAAAACTGTTGTTCTGCAAGTTTTAATTTATGAGTTTGCAAATTTTAAATTATTCTGCTGCACTCTGCCCTTACATTTATTTTGCCCAAATAAAATGAATAAAGTGTTCATCCATTTATGTACCATATTTAAATATATTTTGTTCATGTGTTGTAAAGATTAGTGTCTCTTCAATAACTTTTTGTACCCAGAGTTTATATGGGAATAGATACTCATTCTGCTGTAATTTCTGTACTCCATGGTGTGTTCAAATGCAGTACAGGTGGTCAGATCTCCAGGGTACTGAAGATTTTGGCTTTGTAAAATTGCTGGCCAACCTAATGAGTCAGCTGCAGAGGACCAGATCATGAAACAAGGTTATGAACTTGAAGAAGAGAAGAAAAAGTAATGTGGGTTCTCCAGCCTACTTCATCATTTGGTAAAATCTTCTTAACATTTTCAACTTGCTCCTCACAATTGTTAATTGATCAAAAGTTCAAAAATATATCATTCTCAATGATTCAGCCTCCACAGCTCTCAAAGTTGGAGGAGTCATGTGATGGAGTAGTGGCCGGTCGGGTAAAACAAGCCCTCTCCAGAAAAAAAGAAAAAAAGTCAGGAAAAGACAAATATAAAATAGAAGATAAAGTTACAGAGAAGAGAAAGAAGATGACACCCAAGAAGGAGAAAGTAAAAACAACCAGAAAAAAAGAAGAAAAGTCACCGGAGAAGAAAGAAGGCCTTATCTGCACGAAGGAACAGGGAGCTGTGGTGGCAAAGAGTGCCCGATTCCTGAGGTTGGTGCCTGCCCTTCAGAGTTGCGACCTCCCGGCCGGTGGACTTCAAAAATGGCTCTCAGAGCCAAACAAAAGTGCACAATCAAAGGAAAAAGAAAAAAAAAACGGGAGGGGGGCTCAGCCAAGGAGCGGGGCAGCCACAGCGTGACCAGCTGAGGGATGCCCGACACCAGGGAGCTCAGCTGGAGGATGAGGATGGCAGCAGGGGAGGAAGCGAGGAACCATGCGAGGGAGAAAAATGGCGAGGTGACTGACAAGACGATCAACAGCAGGAGGCCAGACAGATGGGCAGCCCAGGAGGGGAGGGCCAACAACAAGAGAAGGCCCAACAAAGAGATATAAGCAACTCATCAGGAAAAACAGAAGATACACAGACACAAAGAAGAGAAGAAGAAGACACAAACACAGGTACAGACACAGAAGAAGAGGAAGAAGAAGACCAAGATCTTCACAGAGAAATAGAATGTAAAACAGATGGACAGAATATAGATAAAGCCTTTTTTGAAGAACAAATTAGATTATTAAAAGAATGGTTATCATTAGAATTTAATGCAATTAAAAGAAAAATAAAAAGAGCAGAAGATAAATTGCAAAGTTTAAAACTGGTCATGACAGAAATAGGGAAAAGAGTAGAAAATGTGGAAGAGCAGGAAACGCCTGTAGAAATGGAAGTAAATGACTTAAGAGAAAAATTGGATGAAAGTGACAAAAAAATTAAAGAGACACAAGAGTTGTTATCTCAGAAAATTGATATGTTAGAAAATTATAGTAGGCGAAACAACATAAAAATAGTGAGCCTAAAGGAGGGTGAAGAAGGCACAGACATGAAGGAGTTTATAAAAGGATGGATTCTAAAAGTCCTGGGAATTACATAAATGCAGGAAGAAATGGAAATAGAAAGGTAACACAGAGCACTAGCTCCGAAACCACAGACACATCATAAACCAAGATCCATCTTAGTAAAATTTTTGAGATATATAACGAGAGAAAATATACTGAAGCGGGCAAGGAATAAAGTTAGAGAAGATAATAAGCCATTGGAATACAAGGGTCAAAAATTTTTTTTTTACCTAGACATAAGTTTTAAACTCTTAAAGAGGAGGAAGGAGTTTAATACAGCGAAAATGATTTTATGAAAAAAACGGATATAAATTCATGTTAAGACATCCAGCCGTGCTTAAAATATTTATACCCAGGGAGCAAAACAGACTGTTCTCAGATCCAGAGGAAGTGCAAGAATTCGCAGAATGTTTGCAGAACAGAAGAAGTGATGAAGAGATGTAACAAGAATAAAGAATGGCGATAAAATATATATAAAGATATAAAAACAATGTATATGTAAAGAACTAAAGAGGGAAAAGAGAAGGAAGGAAGGGGGAAAAAAGAGAGAACTTTGTTATATGTGTTAAAAAAAAGTGTTTTCTGGGGGGGGCTGGGAGGGAGAGGGAATAACCGTCACTGCAAACTCAGTTGACACTTGTGAGCAAAATCACAATCCAAATGGAAATGGGAGTTGTGGTTGCCCGGCAAGGGGAAACTCAGAGAGGGGGGGAACATTTGGGGTTAAGGTATTATAGGGTGTGGTAATTGTTAGTGTATTTTATGTTTTAAATGTGTTGTCGTACATTGAGTTTAAAAAAGGAAAACTAAGAGATGAAAATGGGAAAAAGGGGGATGGAGGTGGTGAGGGTGTGGAAAGGAGGTGTAAGCAAGATATAAGATGGTCACGTTGAACTATATGACTATAAACATTAATGGAATACATAATCAAATTAAAAGGAAAGGAACAGGCTACTAAATTTATTGAAGAAAGAAAATATAGATAATAGCATTTGAACAGGAAACTCATCTAACTGAAGTGGAACATAACAAATTAAAGAGAGACTGGGTAGGACAAGGAGCGGCAGCATCCTATGATTCAAAAGCTAGAGGTGTAGCCATACTAGTTAACAAAAATTTACCAATCAAAATAGAGGAGGAAATAATAGATCCAGCAGGGAGGTATGTAATGATAAAGTGTCAGATATATTCAGAATCTTGGAATTTGCTCAATATATATGCACCTAATGAGGAGGATCAAAAGTTTATGCAGGATATTTTTTTGGAAGATTGCAGACACACAAGGAAATATATTGATAGGAGGGGATTTTAACCTTAATTTGGATCCAATGTTGGATAAAACTAGACAAAAGACAAGTAAAAAGAATAAAGTAGCCAAATTTATGGTTAAATCAATGCAGGAAATTAAACTTATGGATATATGGAGGAAGCAACACCCAAGAGAGAAGGAATATTCATATTATTCGAGTAGACAGAAAACATATTCAAGGATTGATATATTTTTGTTGTCGGCCCATATTCAGGGGAGAGTTAGGAAAACTGAGTATAAAGCTAGATTGCTATCTGATCATTCACCCCTGTTATTAGCAAAAGAACTGGAGGACATCCCACCAAGAACATATGAAGGTTAAGCTCCATGCTACTTAACAAGCAGGAATTTAGAGAGTTTATTGAATGCCAAATTAAAACATATTTTGAAATAAACACAGAATCACTGAAAGACAAATTTATATTATGGGATGCAATGAATGCCTTAATTAGAGGACAGATATTAAGATGTTACTAAGATGACAAAGGATTACAATCAGGAAATAGAGCAGTTGGAAAGGGAGATAGTAAGTACAGAAAAGGAACTAGTAAAAAGGGATGATATAACAAAAAAGAAAGAATTGGCGGACAAAAAAATAAAATATAAAACATTACAAATGTACAAGGTGGAGAAGAACATAATGAAAACAAAGCAAAACTATTACGAACTGGGAAAAAAAAACACATGAAATATTATCCTGGCAACTTAAAACAGAACAAGCTAAAAGAACTGTATTGGCATCAAGGAAAAAGGACAAACAAATTACATATAACCCAATAGAGATTAATGAAAACTTTAAGGAAATTTATGAAAAATTATACCAAACTGAGAATGAGGGGAAAGATGATAAAATAGAAGACTTTTAAGCTAAAATTGAACTGCTGAAATTTCAAGGAGAGGAACAAAACAAACTAATAAAACCATATGAAATAGAGCAAGTACAGGATATATTTAAAAAGCTGCCAACAATAAAACACCAGGAGGGGATGGATTTCCAATAGAATTTTTTAAAACATTTAAGTTATTAATTCCTCCTCTCCCGCAAGTAATGAACCAGGAAGAAGAAATGCAAAACTTGCCAGATTCATGTAAGACAGCAATAATTACAGTAATACCAAAGATGGGGAAGGATCCATTAACACCAGCATCATATAGACCAATATCTCTACTTAACTCAGATTATAAGATTATATCGAAATTATTAGCAAACATATTGGCTGATTGTGTACCAAAAATAGTAAAACAAGATCAGTAAAACTGGATATATTAAGAAAAGACGAACAGTGGATAATGTCTGTAAACTTATTAATCCAATTCATGCAGTTCAAGGAAATAAGTAACCAACAGTGGCTGTTGCTTTAGATGCAGAAAAAGCCTTTGACAGAGTAGAATGAAAATGCTTATTTAAAGTATTACAGAAGTTCAATCTACCAGAAAAATATATAAATTGGATTAAAGCATTATATAATGGACCATTGGCAAAGGTAGCAGTAAATGGATATGTATCAAACCAATTTAAATTAAGTAAGTCAACTAGACAGGGATGTCCATTATCCCCCTCATTGTTTGCCTTAGCAATAGAATCATTGGTAGAACTGAAAATAAAATAAAAGGGATAAAAATAAAGGAGGAGTATAAAATCAGCTTATTTGCAGATGACTTCATAGTGTACCTAACAGAACCAGAGATATCAATAAAAGAATTACATAAGAAATTGAAGGAATATGGAGAAATATCAGGGTACAAGATCAACGCAAAGAAAAGTGAAGTGATGCCAATGAGTAATGTGGATTATACAGAATTTTAAAAAGAATCACCATTTAAATGGGAAGCACAAGCAATCCGATACCTAGGTATCAGGTTAGATAATAACTTAAGCCACTTGTACAAACTAAATTATCAGCCACTAATAAAGAAATTGCAGGAAGACTTAGAACATTGGAGAAAATTACCACTAACATTGATAGGGAGGGTAAACTGCATTAAAATGAATGTGTTCCCAAGGATACAATACTTATTTCAAATGTTATCAATTCCCTTAACAGAAATTTATTTTATTGAACTAAAGAGAATAATAAGGAAATTCTTGTGGAAAGAGAGGAAACCGAGGGTAGCGTTAGATAAATTAACAGAGAGGTATAAACAAGATGGTTTGCAGTTACCAAACTTTAGAAATTATTATAGAGCCGCACAATTAAGGTATTTATCAGATTTTTACCAGACAACGAAAAACCAGACTGGACTAAGATAGAACTTGATAAAATAGAGGAGAAGGTACCAGAACATGTATTTTATAAGTGGGATGAAAAGTTGGTGCAATATAAAAGCTCACCAGTATTGCATAATTTACTTAATATATGGAAGAAGATCCACTTAGAAAGGAAAAAAACGAATTACCAAATACCAAAATTATTATTGACATAAAATCCACTAATGCCTTTTACAATAGATAACCTTTCCTTGAGAGAATAGGAGAGAAAAGGAATTAAAAGAACAGAAAATTGTTTTTTGGGAAATAATTTATTAACATTTGAACAGTTGAAGTACAAATATGGAATAACTCATGGTACAATTTTTGAATATCATCAACTGAAAGCCTATTTAAAGGATAAATTGGGAAACAAACTGAGATTACCAAAAGGAAGCAGCTTTGAATTTGTGATTACAGACGCAATGATAATTAAAAGATTTATAACGAACATGTACATAAAGCTGCAAGATAAGGAAAATGATGAAATTAGCTATAAACCTAAACAAAAGTGGGAAAAGGATTTAAACATAAAGATAAAAAATGAAGCATGGGAAAAGTTATGTTCTGGAACTATGAAGAATACAATAAACACAAGGTTACGCATGATACAGTATAATTGGTTACACAGGTTATATATCACGCCTCAAAAATTAAAAGAATGGGATCCAACATTATCGGATGGGTGTTTTTGCTGTAAGAAGGAAATGGGAACAACAATACATGCAATTTGGGCATGTACGAAAGTGAATACTTTTTGGGAAGAACTAAATCAGATATTAAATAAAATCACAAAAAAATAACATACCAAAAAATCCAGAGATATTTCTTCTAAGTAACATAAGAAGTAAAGAATTAGGCCTCAAATTGGATAAAGCACAAAAAAGATTCATTATGATACCCTTAGCAGTAGCAAAAAAATGTATAATGTCAACTTGGAAAATGGAAGAGAGTCTGAGAGTACAGCAATGGTACATGGAAATGAATAAATGTATGCCATTGGAAAAAATAACATATAATTTTAAAAATAAAGTCATATTGTTGAAAATGAACAATATGAACAAATTTGGGAACCATACATGGAACATAAGAGAGAGAGCTTGCCTCAGAACTCCATACCCTAAAATGATAAGAAGGCAAAATGACTTCATTCAGTGTGTAACAAATAGATGACGCATTTTTCTTGTTTATTTTCCTTTATGTGAAGATATTGTTTTATGGTTTTATTGTATTGTATATGTTGAATATTTATGGGTTTTGGAGGGGGGTGGGAAGAGGGGAGGGAGGGAAAGGGGGATAAAAGGGAGAAAATGCCACTGTGTATATTTAATGAGAAACATATTTTGTTTGATATGGTTCACAGTGTGAAAATTTTTTTAAAAATATAAAAAAAGAACAACAAAGATTCACAAGGTCCCAACTCAAGTGAACAGCCCTACTTTGAAACTCTATCCCCAAGTTTTAGTTTTTCCACCAGCAGAAACATTCAACTGTCATCAAATGAAGACTCACAAAAAATGAATTCAGTGTTTCTGGAACCATTTCTGAAGTCAAGATTACCAAGTTCTGAAGTTAAGACTTTTCCTTGAAACACCTCAAAAGTCCCCAAAAAGCTTAACGTTAGATAATTTTCTAATCCATAAATTGATCAGAGTAACAAAGAATCATAAAGACTTGAATGAGACTTCATTTAGTAATCTTTGCTTCCCATATTTCTCAGTTCTGTGGCCTGCATAGGATTCTGAATGGATTCTGTTGAGTTATCGAGTCAAACAGCATAGAAACAGGTCTTTTATTCACAGTAGCAACATTGACCAACAGGCACTCATTTATATTAATCCTACTTTATTCTTTTATTTTTAAATTCTCTTCAGATTTTCATGAACTCTTTCCAGATTTTACCACCCACCTACACACCTGAGGAGATTTACAGTGGCTAATTAACCTAACAACCTGTCCATTTTTGGGATATGGAAGAAAATTGAAGCAAGGGGTTTGCATGAATTTATAGGATGAAACAACATATGGTAATCTCAGTAATTATTACCGGTACACACCAATCCAACATTTAGCAGCTATGAAGTACAACAGAGATAAAGGGATGAAGTCATGGGAGCCATAGCCTTACATGAAGACTGTTCTGTGATGGCAATGGCTCCCAGTCCTAGTCTGCTGACTGGTTCTTCTTTTTGAGGTTTACTGGTGTAAACAATGCATAGTTGCATCAGGGAGAGCTGTCCCTTTTGTCCCTTTTCCTCTGTATAATGTGGCATCACATGATGCCAGTGAATTGTATGGGCCCATATCATCATAAAGGTGCATAGAGCTTAACTTTCCCTCCCTCTCAGGAGCCCTGCCCCTATCAAACCTGGTGGAAATGTGTTCCTGATCACTTGAACCCAACAGTATGTGGCTCTTTGCTGGTCCACCAATTGCCTCTTTATCACTGCCAGTGTAAATTGTATTCATGTGTCATGGGGCAATAGATACTCATTACCAATAACTTTTGCATGTTCAATTCTACCCTGACAATGTCATAAGGATCAACCCCATTGGGTTGAGACATCATGCCCATACAACTGAGACAAGTCCTCCCTCCACATACACCTTCTCATTGGTCATGTTTCTCCATCCCACTCTCTCCTGGAAATGCTCTTACATGCTTGAGTCAAAAGTGGTGCTTCCCTCAGGTAGAGCTCATTAGGCAACCTTCTGTGACTTGTTGTGGACCTGGTTACCACCCAGTAATATCACTTCATCCTGTGAAGACCTGGGCCAGGAAGAAAGGACCTGAATTTAAAATGGCTTCAACTTGGACACTCCATTCATAGAGAAAAGGTTCCACTATATTGTGTTGAACTGTTTTACAATGCATTTATAAACAAAATAGTGATTACAAACTATATTGAATGAAGAGAAATAAGATCATTGCTGCCCTGTTGCAACACATTTTGTAACTCTCTGTCCCACTTATTCAAAAATATAGAGCCAAATCTTCTTAGAACTGCCAAACAGTGTTTGGTGCTAGGATTGTCCTCTCCTTGGCACACATGTTCAGAGTTTAAAATTTGACATTGGGTCCTTAAGAATTCTTGGAAGGACTTGAATAATTGTGATAGGACATGTAGGTTTTCAATGTTTGCAATCTTTTCCAATTCCACTACAGGTTACAAAGCTGGATTAATCTTATGCAATTGGGAGAGACAAAGCTATCACACCACTGCCATAAATGCCTTGGGTAACGGCTTCAATTACATTGCAACTCTGTGGATACACAATCACAAGCAATACCAAGTGACCTCGTTCTAACAGGAACTCCAGAGAACAGTAAATAATTTAATGTACTCATAATTCCTTAATTGATTTAAGTCATCTCTTAAACAGCAACTTGCCTTGGGAACAATGTTTCCAGTAAGTGAAGCTTGGTAAAATTAGGACAAAAAGGTCCTTGTCTTGTTTCTTACTTACTTATATGCAATATAAACACACACACACACACACAGGCACACACACACACACACACACACACACACACACATGCGCACACACATACGACCACACACACACAAATATATATACCTGAATGTTTGTGTGTGTGTGTGCGTGTGTGTGTGCGTGTACATTCTATCTTTCACCACCACTTGAGCTTTTTTCCAATTTAAAAACAGCCATATAACTGTATATGATCATATAACCATTTACAGCACAGAAACAGGCCAGTTCAGCCCTTCTAGTCAATGCCGAACAATTTCTCCCACCTAGTCCCACTAGCCCATATTGGGCCCATAACCCTCCATACCTCTCCATATACCTATCCAACTTTTCATTAAATATTAACATCGATCTCGCTTCTGCCACCTCCGTCGGAAGTTCATTCCATACCTCCTTCACCCACTGAGTGAAGAAATACCTCCTCATGTTTCCCCTAAACTTTTCCCCTTTTACTCTCAATCCATGCCCCCTTGTTTGAAACTTCCCCACTCTCAATGGAAAAAGTCTATCCACATTGACTCTATCTGTCCTCCTAATAATTTTGAATACCTCTATCAAATCACCCCTCAATCATCTATACTCCAGGGAATAAAGTCCCAGCCTGCTCAATTTTTCCCTGTAACTCAAACCCTGAAACCTCGGCAACATTCTCATAAACTTCCCCTGCATTCTCTTTATTCTGTTTATATCCTTCCTGCAATTTGGTGACCAAAACTGTACGCAGTATTCCAAATTTGGCCTCACCAATGCCTTATACAATTTCAACATAACATCCCAACTCTTGTATTCAATACTCAGATTTATGAAGGCCAACATACCAAATGCCTTCTTCAACACCCTATCTACATGTCATTCAACTTTCAGGGAATTATTCTATTATTTGCAACTATGCTGTTCAGTGTTTGAACTCAGTGATAACAATGATAACAGGGGAGAACAGGTTAAAATAAGTCACAGGGATACAGGATAGCTCAGTGAGATAGAATAGACTCAAGGGCTGAAATGGCCTCCTGTGTCATAAGTATAAAATATTGTGTTTACATTACAAAGAAATATAATCTTGCTTTATAAAGGAGAAAAAAACCCAAAAAGGAATAGTCCGATAACATCAGGCATGAAAGAAATAGAAGCAGGTTTCCACTGGCAGGTATGATTAGAAATAAAGGACATGGCCTCAAATTTCAGTGGAGTTGATTTCAGACAGGAACTGCTCCTCCCAGAGTGTGATCCAGCTGTGGAGTTCTCAGCCCAAGAAAGTAGCAGAGGATTCCTCATTTAATGCACTTAAGACACAGATAGATAGAAGTGGTTGAGGCTGCCTCATTAAACATATTTAAAATTCGGTTAGATAAATTTTTACATGATAGAGGAATTAGGGGATATGGGGAGAAGGCAGGTAGGTGGAGTTAGGTCATAAATTAGATCAGCCATGATCGTATTGAATGGCGGAGCAGGCTCGATGGGCCATTTTTGGCCTACTCCTGTTCCTACTTCCTATGTTCCTATGTTCCTATGTTCCTATGTTTATAAAATAGAAGAATTAAGGCTTAAGGGGAACAGGCAATAGCAGGTTAACCATTAGGCTGATTAGGCTGACGCCGAGGAGCCCGGAAGGTAAAGTGAGCTCGTCACAACCAATGTAACCACGTCGATATGGGCCTGCGTTAGTCCTGGGTCCACCCGTCAATGGAAGGCTCATGGAAGTACCACGTTCATCTGTCAATCAACAGCGGGTTCTCGGTCCCATCTATCAGTTGGGGCTCTGTAACGGAGGGAAAGAAAATTATTGTGTGTGTGTACAAAATATAGCATCCAAGAAATTAATGCTCAAACTGTAAGTCTGTTAATGTGTGGGGAAGTATTTTTCACACAGAGTCATTGGATGTTGTCTGGAAGAGGCATGGGGAAATGTTGAAAGCAGACACCAGAGTAACGTCCAAGAGGCTTCATAGTATGCAGAACATTGTGAGATAAGGATCGTATGCAGACAGGGTAGATTTCATTTATCATGCATGTGCTGATCCTGTGAACAAGGAGTGTTTGGTTGCTCCATATGTGCGGTGCGGTAGATTCGAAGGAAAGAGACCTGTCTTATATTAGATGTGCTCTGCCCTGTCACTGAAATCCCTTTGGCAATGAAGTTCAGGTTCTAGTGAGGCATCGACTCGCTCTACGTCACCAACAACCAGGAGAGACCATTGATGACTACCTGCTGGATCTGTGGACGCTTGCCAAGAAGTGCAGGTACAAAGCGGCTAGGGGCCGCATTCATGAAGAAGAACAGATCTGGGACACTCTAGTTGCGGGGTTCTGCTCGAGGTACATGAGGCAGTAACTACTCGGGTAAGAAGGACCTGGCTAGCCATGCTGAGCTGGCCAAATCATTGGAAAAGGCCAAGCTCGAGAATGATGACCTCGAAGCCAGCGAGCTCAGTCATCCAGATGACCCCTTCCGAGGACCAGCTGCTCCCGCTACCCCAGTTGTAACAGTTGCCGCTTCCTGTGTTAGGGAGTGTTTTTTCTGTGGCAAGAGCCAGCCTCCCCGATCTCGTTGCCCGGCTCAAAACTCAGTGTATTCCAGCTGTGGCAAGAAAGGGCATTTGGCAAGGGTTTGCCATGTGAGGGGAAGCCCGGGGAAGCCCATGGCCTGCACCTCTCCCGGATTTGATTCCAGCCCCAAGCTATCTGACCCGAGTTCACCTGAACCTACTCATTGCACTACATGCTGACGGAGGGTGGCAGTGGCAGTGAGGTAATGGCACGAAAAGGCTCAGCAGCCATCTTGGCCCAAATTCAAATTCGGCACCATCATCATCAGAAGAGGAAGGAGGGCGGCCATCTTGCCGTGCCATGAGGTCAACGCCATCTTACCCACGCAGGGGAACTCAGGACAGTGGGGCCACTCGAGTGAGGAGTATGGAGTCTCCAGGGACCTAGCCTCAAGAGTCCTAGATCAAGGCAGATCTCAGAAGCTCAGCAACTCCACATTGACTTTGAAGACCCTAAATTCTGCAGGAAGGGGAGAATAGAATACATTGAACTGGGATTCACTGGTAGTTTGTTGTGTTGATGGCTGGCTCTGCGCCCCATCTGCTCACATACAACCCTGGCTTCCTGAAGACTACTGTGAGACCCAACCCATAGTTATAAGCTAATAAAAGCATTCGTTCTCCCTCCAGTTGTGAGAGATTTTATTCACGCTGCAAGTATATACAGTGGTGTATCACATCACCACTCTTAATGATGGAGGGACCCAGTGGACTCAACTCTGCTTATCCATCTGTTCCCCATAACCTTTAATTCTCCTATTTATAAAACGTATCTATCTAAAAACAAGGAACATGCTGAAGCTTATGGCTCATCAGTTAGTCAGAAATTGATTTACTTCATACTATGTCAAGAAAGAACACTAAATACAGTATAGGCATCATCTAGCTATGATACTAAAGATCTGCACACCAAAACTAGTTGCCCCTCCAGCCAGTATTGTAACCCTACCATCTGGGAAATCAGGAGTGCAGATTCACTTTTCCATGTCTCTAGCTCAAAGGAAAAGAGCTTTAAGCACTGCTTTCTGCTTTAAGCACTGTTGAGATCAGTTAATGTAGTACATGCAGGCCCATCCTGCTTCAGATTGTTCATGCCGTGCCATTGCTAATTGACAGCTAATCATCTAAAAGTAACTTCAAGCGTAACTGTTTAGCCCTGGTGGTCTTATTTCAAATGCAGACATGAAATATTAGATTTCCTTTACTGTCACTTGTAGACTTTTTTAAAATTCCCAACACTTCTCCCCTCTCTTTGCCAGATCTGATGAAGGGTCTGGGACCTGAAACAATAACTCTGTTCCTTTCAGACAGACGCTAAGAGCTTATAGCATTTTCTGCTTCTAAGTTCAGAAGATGTCTGGTCTTATTGAGGCCACTGTGCTCAAAAACATTTTTTTTCCAATTCAGCTGGATCAGATGATCAGCGAAAATTCAGAAGAGGAAAAAACTTGCAGAATTAAAATCAGAATTTATTGTCATGAAGACGTCCTGAAATTTGCTTTTTACTGGTAGAATACAGTGCAAATATTTCTATTAACCGCACTTCAAAATAAATAAAATAGTGCAAGAGAAAGAAGGAGACAAAGTGAGGCAGTGTCTGCGGTTCATTGTTCTGAGGGGAACAATCTGTCCCTAAAGTGCTCATCTTTAGGCTCCTGTACTTTTTTCCTGGTGGTAGCAGAGTGAAGAGGGCATGGCCTGGGTGGTGGGGGTCCTTGATGAAAGAGGCTGATTTCTTAAGACACCACCTCTTGTAGATGTCCTCAATGGAATGAAGACTGGTGCCAATTGTGCTTTCTTTAATTGTAAGAACAAGGGTTCTTTTAGAACAACTATACTTTATTAGCTAAAACACAGACCATGTGAAGGCATCCATTTTGAACCCAACCAAAACTATGACAAACTCGTTTCTGACTCCCTCTAGTGGGTCAGGTGTGTCACTAGAACTCTATCACTACACCAGTGATGTCACAGGCCATCTTAACAACCCTCTGGAATTTTTTTCCTGTCCTGAACATTGGCCCCACAGCACCAGATAGTGATGCAACCACTCAGGATACTCTCCACAGTACACTTCTAGAAATGTTTGAGAATCTTTGGTGACACACCGAATCTTCTCAAACTCCTCACAAAGTATAGCTGTTGGCGAGCTTTCTTCGTGATTGCGTCGACATGGAGACTCTAGGATAGAACCACAGAGATGTTGACATCCAGGAATTTGAAGTTCTTGACCCTCTCCATTGCTCCAGGGAAGCATCCTTCATCAAGGAGTTAATAGCCAAGGTTGCGAAGAAAAGCTACTTAGAATGCAGGTCAGTAAAAATGTATAAGAGGTGAATAAATCATTACCACATTTGCGCCATTTCATCTATATTTTAAAAGTCAGCTGTTGTTGGCATTGTTTTGTTTGACTGTGCTCAATTTCCCTAGGGGAAATGGTTGACATAAAAACCATTGTGATAATTATATCTCTGTGAGTTGAGAATCTTAATCTGTCCATTGAATTGAGACATTTTGGCTGTTTCTTGCCACTGTCTCATCTGGCTAGATAGTCACTGCTAGCATGAATGTAACGTTTTGTGCTTAATTTGTTTTAATGATTAAAGAGCATTTTGGTTTTTTTTCTGCATCAAATGGATAAACGTGACCAGATGGTTGTGGCTGCAGCATGTCTGTCATAATTAAATGGAATTAATTCTATTGTCCTTGGCCACATTTATCATATGAATTTTTAAAATGTGGGTTATCGAAAGGGCATTTAAAACTTGTTTTATGTTATCATTGCATTCATTACAATATTAAACAAATAGCATGCTCATTTTCACAGATATGCTCAGTATTTTGAATGTCTTTAAAATTCATTCCACTTACTCTTGTAATGTTCCACATACTTCTTTGTCCCTTCCTAAAGCAATAATTTTTGACCATTTATACTCTGCTGTATTATAGACTGGGGTTTGCGGGGCTCAGCGCCTTAGCGGACCAATCAAATCACAAGGAGAAAGAGCTACACACGGGTTGGGGAGAAGAATTTCAAAAGGAGCATTTGCAGGGCTCGAACAATCAAATTATCATTCATCAGTAGGGACAAATAAAAGTGAAGCATTTACAAGCGGAGTGGCCATTGTTGGAGCAGCCAGCGTGTGAGTGGCCCAGTGTCTTTGGTTCTAGCGGATTCAGTGAACAGAGTCTGAGGTTGTGCTCCACGTAATGTCAGGTAACATCTTTTCATAGTATCCCATAGTAGGCAGTGGAGATGGCAGCTAGGGCAGTGGTATGCTCCCATTGTAGGATGTGGGAAATCTGGGACAGCTGAAGTTCAAAGTTCCGATTTATTGTCAGAGTACATCCATGATATCACATACAACCCTGAGATTCTTTTTCCTGTGGGCCAGGCAGAATTTCTACTTATTTCTATAAAACATTGCACTCAAGAAAAAGTATGTAAACAAAAGAGATAAATGTAAAGTAGAAGGTAGTGCAAACTATGTGATGTGTGATGCACCATCAATAATCACAAAAGACTGAAGTTGTGACACTGATAGACTTTTATTAACTAAAGACTGCAACAGCCATCACCCTCATTGAGTGATTGAAGCAGAGTGGAATGGGGAGCATGCAAAGGGCTATGGGTAGGATTGGTCTCAGGAGGCATGCCCAGCCGGCAGCAGCCAATCATAGCATAGCAGTGGTTTACCACAATATGCAATACAGAAAATAAATATCCAATTATAAATAATGTATGAAGACCTTAAATGAGTCTCTGATTGTTATTTAGGAGTCTGATGGTGGAAGGGTAGCAACTGTTCTTGAACCTGGTGGAATGGGCCTTGGGACATCTAATGATGGCATAGCGAGAATAGAGCATATCCTGGCTGGTGATGATCCTTGATGATTGCTTCTGTTCTCAAATAGTAGTGTTTCATGCAGATTTTCTCAATGGTGGGGAGAGTTTTGCTGTGATGTTCATGGACTTTGTCCATTACCTTTTGCAGGGCATTCACTCAGAGGTATTTTTCTTTTTTTCTTTGGCTTGGCTTCGCGGACGAAGATAAATGGAGGGGGTAAAAAGTCCACGTCAGCTGCAGGCTCGTTTGTGGCTGACAAGTCCGATGCGGGACAGGCAGACACGATTGCAGCGGTTGCAAGGGAAAATTGGTTGGTTGGGGTTGGGTGTTGGGTTTTTCCTCCTTTGCCTTTTGTCAGTGAGGTGGGCTCTGCGGTCTTCTTCAAAGGAGGTTGCTGCCCGCCACACTGTGAGGCGCCAAGATGCACGGTTTGAGGCGTTATCAGCCCACTGGCGGTGGTCAATGTGGCAGGCACCAAGAGATTTCTTTAGGCAGTCCTTGTACCTTTTCTTTGGTGCACCTCTGTCATGGTGGCCAGTGGAGAGTTCGCCATATAACAGGATCTTGGGAAGGCGATGGTCCTCCAATCTGGAGACGTGACCCATCCAGCGCAGCTGGATCTTCAGCAGCGTGGACTCGATGCTGTCGACCTCTGCCATCTCGAGTACTTCGACGTTAGGGGTGTAAGCGCTCCAATGGATGTTGAGGATGGAGCGGAGACAACGCTGGTGGAAGCGTTCTAGGAGCCGTAGGTGGTGCCGGTAGAGGACCCATGATTCGGAGCCGAACAGGAGTGTGGGTATGACAACGGCTCTGTATACGCTTATCTTTGTGAGGTTTTTCAGTTGGTTGTTTTTCCAGACTCTTTTGTGTAGTCTTCCAAAGGCGCTATTTGCCTTGGCGAGTCTGTTGTCTATCTCATTGTCGATCCTTGCATCTGATGAAATGGTGCAGCCGAGATAGGTAAACTGGTTGACCGTTTTGAGTTTTGTGTGCCCGATGGAAATGTGGGGGGACTGGTAGTCATGGTGGGGAGCTGGCTGATGGAGGACCTCAGTTTTCTTCAGGCTGACTTCCAGGCCAAACATTTTGGCAGTTTCCGCAAAGCAGGACGTCAAGCGCTGAAGAGCTGGCTCTGAATGGGCAACTAAAGCGGCATCGTCTGCAAAGAGTAGTTCACGGACAAGTTTCTCTTGTGTCTTGGTGTGAGCTTTCAGGCGCCTCAGATTGAAGAGACTGCCATCCGTGCGGTACCGGATGTAAACAGCGTCTTCATTGTTGGGGTCTTTCATGGCTTGGTTCAGCATCATGCTGAAGAAGATTGAAAAGAGGGTTGGTGCGAGAACACAGCCTTGCTTCACGCCATTGTTAATGGAGAAGGGTTCAGAGAGCTCATTGCTGTATCTGACCCGACCTTGTTGGTTTTCGTGCAGTTGGATAATCATGTTGAGGAACTTTGGGGGACATCCGATGCGCTCTAGTATTTGCCAAAGCCCTTACCTGCTCACGGTGTCGAAGGCTTTGGTGAGGTCAACAAAGGTGATGTAGAGTCCTTTGTTTTGTTCTCTGCACTTTTCTTGGAGCTGTCTGAGGGCAAAGACCATGTCAGTGGTTCCTCTGTTTGCGCGAAAGCCACACTGTGATTCTGGGAGAATTCAGCGCGGACATTGGCGACTTCAGGGGTTTCTACGAGGCTCTAAAGGCTGTGTACGGCCCCTCACCCCAAGTCCAAAGCCCGCTGCGCAGCTCAGACGGCAAAGTCCTCCTCAGCGACAAGATCTCCATCCTCAACCGATGGTCAGAACACTTCCAATCTCTTTTCAGTGCCAACCGCTCAGTCCAAGATTCCGCCCTGCTCCAGCTCCCTCAACAGCCCCTAAGGCTAGAGCTGGATGAGGTTCCCACCCTGGATGAGACATATAAGGCAATCGAACAACTGAAAAGTGGCAAAGCAGCAGGTATGGATGGAATCCCCCCAGAGGTCTGGAAGGCTGGCGGCAAAACTCTGCATGCCAAACTGCATGAGTTTTTCAAGCTTTGTTGGGACCAAGGTAAACTGCCTCAGGATCTTCGTGATGCCACCATCATCACCCTGTACAAAAACAAAGGCGAGAAATCAGACTGCTCAAACTACAGGGGAATCACGTTGCTCTCCATTGCAGGCAAAATCTTCGCTAGGATTCTACTAAATAGAATAATACTCAGAGGTATTGGTACCCCCATAACCAGGCCATTATGCAGCTGGAAAGCATATTTTCCATTACATATTAGAAGAAGTTTCCCAAGGTTTTCAAAGTCCTATTGAACTCCACAAACTCTTGATAAAGTCGAGGCATTGATGTGTTTTCTTGATGGGCTCAGGAAAGGTCGACCAAAATATTGACTCCCAGGAATATAATCTTGCTCACCCTCTCCACCTCTGATCATGAAGGCAGCCTGCATGTCATCTTCAGATACTGACAGTAGAGGATCATCAGGAAACATGGGTGCACTAGTTAAGTGAACTTGTTAAGTGGCTCTTCCCCATTCTGATGATCAAATTGGGCATAGAAGGCATTAAGTTCATCTGCGAGTGAAACTTTGCTACATCCTACTGCACCAGATTTGATTTTGAAGCAGGTTATGTCATTTAGACCTTTCCACAGTTGGTGGGTATCCTTCATTGTTTTCATTTTCATATGGAATCTCTGCTTCACCAAGGATATGGCTTTTCGTAGGTCATATTTGCTCATTGTGTAGTGTCCTGGATCTCTGGACTTAAATGCCTGTGTGTTGGCTCTCAGTCTGTTTTGGATTTCATTGTGTATTCAGAGCAGGTTAGGGAAAACCCTGAATGATTTGGTGAGAACACACTCTTTGAAATGCTTCGAGCGTCTGGTGATGGAAAGCATCAAAGTCCACATCCTAAAGAAGCTGGACCCACTTAATTCACCCATAAAAGAAATCATTCCACAGATAATGCTTTCAGCCTTGTTGAAGCACTCTGACCTAGCCTACCTGAAGAACGACGCCTCATATGCCAGGGTGCTGTACCTTGACTTCAGCTCGGCATTTAAGACAATAATTCCCCAGAGGTTGGTGGAGAAGTTGTCCTTGCTGGGACTCAACACCCCTCCCTGTAATTAGATCCTTGGCTTCCTAATAGAAAGACCACAGTCTGTCCAGTCCAGATCGGTAGCAGAATGTCAAGCACTGTCAAATTGAGCACTGACACACGTCAGGGCTGTGTGCTCAGCCCGCTCCTGTTCTTGCTACTGAACTATGACTGTATGGCCAGATCTAGCTCCAACAGTGTCATCAAGTTTGAAGTGACACAACAGTAGTTGGCCTCATTAGCAACAATGATGAGTCACACTACAGATAAGCGGTGGAAAATCACATGAAATTCTGCAAGAGTAACATCCTGAGTCTCAACGTTGTCAAAATGAAGGAGATGATCGTGGACCTCAGGAGGACCAGGAACGACCACCCTCCATTACCCATCAAGAACTCCTTAGTAGAGAGAGTGGAGAGCACCAAGTTTCTGCAAGTTCACTTAACTAGAGGCCTATCATGGACACTCAACACTCCTCACTTGTCGGGAAGGCACAACAGTGTCTGCACTTCCTGAGAAAACTGAAGCAGCCAAGGAGATCTATTGAGAGCATCCTGGTCGGCTGCATAACAGTGTGGTTCGATTGCTGCAGAGTTCAATCCACAGGACCATAAGAGTGGCAGAGAGGATCACTGGAGTCTCCCTGCCCCCTCAATGTGAACTACCGGGATCATTGTTTAAAGAGAGCATGCAAAATAATTCAGGACCCCTTCCACCCTGCACAGAGCATCTCTAGCTTCTCCCATCAAGGAAGAGATACAGGAGTATCAGAGCCAACACCACCAGGCTGAGGAACAGCTTCTTCCTACAGGCAGTGAGGATGCTGAACGACCAAAGGAACTGCTCACATTAAATATCTGAGGATCTCATTTGTACACATTTATGTATTTATCCGTATAGATAAAATACTTGTTCTGCAAATGTATTATTTGTCTGTATGTGTGCTATGTCTGGTTGTGTATCTGTAGGTTTTGCACTTAAGTCCAGAGAATACAGTTTCATCACGTTGTATTTGTACAATCAGAAGACAATAAACTTGACTTGACTCAACAATGGCTGTAATGATAAAGTTTGTAATAGCCCTAGTGTAAACATTCAGATCTTCAGATGTGTTCTGAACATTGCCCAATCCACTAACTTGAGGCAGTCCTATAACCATTCTTCAGCCTCACGTGACCGCTTTCTGGCTATCCTGATCTCTGGAGCCTCTCTTCTTATGCTTTGTCTGTATGAAGGCAGAAGGAGCACAGCCAGGTGATCTTACTTGCCAAAATGCCTTCTGTTTCTTGGTGCAGCAAAGATTAAATGTGCTGGGACCTCTGGTACAGCAGGTTACGTACTGGCCATAATTGGGCAGGGTTTTCTTGATATAGGCCTGGTTAAAGTTACCAACTATGATTTGTAGTGCACCAGGGTGGGCCGTCTTGTTTACTGACCACATCATGCAGGTCCACAAGTGCCTTTTGTAATCGGTATCGGGAGGGATATAAACTCCAGGGAGAATCATTGATAACAACTCGGGGTAGATAGAATGGTCTGCATTCGATTGAAATTTGCTCTAAGGCAGTGGAGCTGGAGGCTGACATGACTCCAATGTTCGTGCACCAGCGGAATTAATTAAAAAGCATACACTGCCCCTTCTCTCTTTGTGGAAGGATCTGAATTCTGATCCAGTCTGTGAAACCCAAAGCTTGTATCGCACTGTGTTCTCTGTTAGCCAGGTCTCGGTGCAGCAAACAATTTGAGATTTGTCTCATCTGTCTCTATTAAAGCAGCCTTGTCCTGAGGTCATCAATTTTATTTTCTCATGACTGGACATTTGCCAGTCGTATGGATGGTAGGGTGGGTCTCAACCTCCTGCACTTCAGTCTGGTTTGCATCCCAGCCCTCACGGCACATTTTCAGCCTTGGCCTTGGAGGTGGCCTGGGCCTTTAAGGCCTTTGCCCTCCATCCGGCCTGACTCAGCCGTTGCCTGGGTGATGTGAAGATGTTAATGCAGTTCAGCAACTGCTCTTTGAGAAGAAGGCTGTGTGCTTCAGATTGCAGTGAAAGGCAGTTGAAAGGAGAGTATTTATAATGAAAGGTAGTTGGGGTCTTTGCAACTTGTAGAAAGTCATCATTGATCACTGGTGCCATTTTTTTTTGTCCTTGATGATTAGACCTGTAAGAAGTGAATCCAGCTCCTTACAGTCTGTGTTAGGGAATTTGGATGAACTTTGTTTCATTCAGGAGGCAGAGGGGCTGATCAATAGAAGCTATAAATAGACAATCACACCCAAGAGGCAAGAAGCAGGTAACTGGTGACTGTTAGAAGAGGGAAGATGCTGTAAATGCAAAGACACCCCATGATTGTTCCCCTCAAAATTAAGAATTCTGTTTTGGATACCGTCGGAGGGTACAATCTATCAGGGATATGTCATAGTGGTCAAATCTCTGGTACAGATTCTAGCCCTTTGCCTCAGAAAGGATGGGGAGAGGAGAACTATAGCAATGATGGAAGGGGGAAATATAGGAGGTTCCGTAAACAAGACCGAGGCTCACAGATGGTATGTTCCTCCCATGTGCCAGGGACATGGACATCTCAGATCGAATCCACAGCATTCTCAAATAGGAGAGTGAGCAGTCAGATGTTGTGATCCACATTGATACCAATAACATAGATAGGAAAAGGGATGAGGCACTGAAGAGAGAATATAGGGAGTAAGGAAGGAAGCTAAAAAGTTAGGCCTAAAAGGTGGTCATTTCTGGATTACTCCCTGTGCCATGGGGCTTGGAAAATGGAAGTTACAGCAGATGAATGCACAGCTGGTTTGTGTAGGGTCAGGCGTTCAGATTCGAAGATCTTTGGGACCCGCTCTGGGGAAGATATGACCTCTACACAAAGGATGGTTGAACTGGAATTGGAGGGGGACTAGTATCCTGGTGGGCAGGTTTACAAGAGCTCCTGGGGAGGGTTTAAACTAATTTGGCTGGGGATGGGAACCAGAATGAGAAGGCAGTGAATAGAGCAGAAGGTACACAAACAGATACACTGTGTGGCTAGATTTTGGAGAAGGATAGGCAGTCAATAGGGCAAAATTGCAAGCATAAGCTTAAGGATTTAACTTCTGGTATTTTGGAAACAAAATTGAAAATGGGTGATTAATACAGCACTGAAGGTCTTGCAACTAAATGCTCACGGTATAAGAAATAAGGTTGACAATCAAGTAGCGCAACTGGAAATTGGCAAATGACATTGTGGCCATCACTGAATCATGGCTGAAAGACCACAGTATATCAGAAGGAAAGGAAGGTAGGCAGAGTGGGGGTGATTCTGTTGGTTAAAAATGGAATTAAATATTTGGAGAGAGGGTACATTGGATCAGAAGATATATGTAAAATCTCTGTGCGTAGAATGAAGAAACTGTAAGAGTAAAAAGACCCTGATGAGAGTTGTAAGCGGGCCTCCAAACAGTACCCAGGATGTGGCATGCAATCTACAGGGGGAGATAGAGAAGGCATGCAGAAAGGGCAATGTTACATTAGCCAGTGGGGGGGGGGGGGGGGGCGGAATTTAAATATTGCAGGTTGATTGGGAAAACCAGATTGATGGTAGATCCCAAGAGTGAGAATTTATCAAATGCCTTTGGGATGGTTTTTAGAACAGCATGTGGCTGAGCTGACCAGGGAAATGTCAATTCCGGATTGCGTACTGTGTAATGAACAGGAATTAATAAGGGAACGGAAGGTAAGGGAAACCTTAGGAGGAAATTATCATAATATGATTGAATTCACTCTGTAGTTTGAGAGGGAGAATGAAAGGGATTATAGAGGTAAGAGAGAGGGAGTTGCCAAAGTTGATTTGAAGGGAGGATGGCAGAGCAACAATGGCTGGAGTTTTTGCGAGAAATACGGAAGGCGCAGAACAGGTATATTCCAAAAGAACAAAGAAATGTTTGAATGCTAAAGTGACAATAGATGTCAAAAGCAGCGTAAAAACAAAAGAAAGGGCATACAAGAAAGCAAAAATTAGTGGAAATGTAGAGGACTGGGAAGCTTTTAAAAGCTTACAGAAGGCAAATAAAGAAGGTCATTAGTAAGGAAAAAGATGAACTTTGAAAGGAAGTTGGTAAATAATATCAAAAAGTATACGAAAATCTTTTTTAAGTATATTAAGAGTTTAAAAAAAGGAGAGAATAGATCTGGGACTGATATAAAATGACACTGGAGAAATTGTAATGGGAGATAAGGAGATGACATAGGAACTGAATGAGTATTTTGCATCAGTCTTCACTATGGAAGACATTAGCAGTATACTTGACTTTCAAGGCTGTCAGGGAAGTGATGTGAATGCAGTCACATTACTAGAGAGAAGGTTGGGAAACTGTAAGGTCTAAGGGGAGATAAGTCTCCCAGACCAGATAGAACGCACCCATGGATTCTGAAATAAATAGCTATCGACATTGTGGAGGCTTTAGTAATGATCTTCCAAGAATCCATAGATTCTGGCATGGTTCTAAAAGACTGGAAAATTGCAAAGGTCACTCACTACTTAAAAAGGGAGGGAGGCAACGGAAAGGAAATTATCGACCTCTTAGCCTAGTTTGGGAAACTGTTGTAGTCGATTGTCAAAGGTGAGGTCACAGAGTACCTGGGGGTGCATGACAAGATAGGGCAAAGTCAGCATAATTTCTTCAGAGAAAATATTGCCTGACAAACCTATTGTAAATTTTTGATGAAATTACAAGCAGGCTAGACAAAGGAGGCACAGTGAATGGTGTATATTGGACTTTCAAAAGGTGCTGCACTAACAAGATGAGAGTCCATGGAATTACAGGAAACATGGATAGAGCATTGGCTGATTGGCAAGAAACAGAGAGTGGGAAAACATTTGAAAGCCACTGTTTTATTCATACCTAATTGACTCATTATGTGCCCGGTTTCATAACTCCAAAGGAAATGGGCCAATGACAATTTTTCTCAAGCAAAATATTTCAGTAACAATTGGGTCTAGAGCAGTGATTCTCAACCTTTCTTTCCCACTCACATACCACCTTAAGCAATCCCTTACTCATCACAGAGTACCGATGGCATAGGGATTATTTAAAGTGGTATTTGAGTGGAAAGAAAAAAGTTGAGAACCACTGATCTAGAGGAATAGGATAGAAGAGCAGGGATGTATTGTGAGGCTTTATAAGACACTGGTGAGGCTTCACTTGGAATACGGGATACAGTTTAAGGCTCCTTATTTAAGAAAGGATGTGCAGGCAGGCATTGGAGAGGGTTCAGAGATTTAAAAGAATGATTCTTGGAATGAATAGATTAGCATATGAAGAACATTTGATGGATCGGACTGCATTCCTTAGAGTTCACAAGAATGAGGGAGACCTCATAGAAGCATTTTCAATGTTGTAAGGCTTGGACAGAGTTTATTGGGGCAAAATTATTTCCCATTGTATGAGGGCAAGAGGGCACAACTTCAGGTTTGAAGGGGGCCCATTTAAAACATGTGGAGAAATTTCTTTAGCCAGAGAGTGGTGATCTTCTGGAATTTGCTACCACAGGTGCCTGTGGAGGCCATGTTGTTGGGTGCAGAGACTGAAAGGTATCTGAACAGTCAGAGTATCAAAGGTTATGGGGAGAAGGCAGAAGAGTGGAGCTGAGTGGGAGAATAGACCAGTTCATGATGGAATGGCAAAGTGAACTTGATGGGCCAAATGCCTACATTTGCTCCTAAATCTTATTATCTTATTATGTGGCTCCTAGCCTCAGTGTCCATTCTATTTGAGGATGCCCATGAAAATACTGTGAGGTCATTTACTACATTGATCATGTGAAATAAATGCACATTGTTTATACCATCAAGGAGATCAACAAGGAAAAGGAAAATCCTATTCTTGGATGGATGGCAATCTAAGAGACTGCTGAGGAATGAGTTTGTTGGTATGACAGAGCATGTAAATATTTATCAACAAATAAAGTTGTTCCAAAAAAAAAGATTCTGCATTCTAAAAATTGGAACAAAGTGACAAAAGAATTAAAGAGACACAAGAGTTGTTATCTCAGAAAATTGATATGTTGGAAAATTATGGTAGGCGAAACAACATAAAAATAGTGAGCCTGAAGGTGGGTGAACAAGGCACAGACATGAAGGAATTTATATCCCGAAAGTCCTGGGAATGACAGAAATGCAGGAAGAAATGGAAATAGAAAGGGACCACAGAGCACTAGTTCCGAAACCGCAGACACATCATAAACCAAGATCCATCTTAGTAAAATTTTTGAGATATATGACGAGAAAATATATTGGAGCGGACAAGGAATAAAGTTAGAGAAGATAATAAGCCATTGGAATACAAGGGTCAAAAAATATTTTTTTACCTAGACATAAGTTTTAAACTCTTAAAGAGGAGGAAGGAGTTTAATACAGCAAAAACGATTTTATGGAAAAAAAAAGTTATAAATTCATGTTAAGATATCCAGCTGTGCTTAAAATATTTATACCCAAGGAGAAAAACAGACTGTTCTCAGATCCAGAGGAAGCACAAGAATTCGCAGAACGTTTGCAGGACAGAAGAAGAGATGAAGAGATGTAACAAGAATGAAGAACGGCGATAAAAGATATATAAAGATGTAAAAACAATGTATATGTAAAGAACTAAAGAAGGGAAAGAGAAGGGAAGGAAGGAAGTAAGGGGGAAAAAAGTGAGAGCTTAGTTATATGTGTAAAAAAAAGTGTTTTCTGGAGGGGGCTGGGGGGAGAGGGAACAACCGTCAGTGCGAAATCAGTTGACGATTGTGAGCAAGATCGCAATCCAAATGGAACGGGGAGTTGTGGTTGCCCGGCAAGGTATAAGAGGCAATTCAGAGAGTGGGGGAGTATTTGGGTTTAAGGTATTATTGGGTGTGGGAATTGTTGGAGTATTTTATGTTTTAAATGTGTTGTCGTACATTAAGTTTAAAAAGGGAAAACTAAGAGATGAAAATGGGAAAAAGGGGGATGGAGGTGGTGAGGGTGTGGAAAAGAGGTGTAAGCAAGATATAAGATGGTCACGAACTATATGACTATAAACATTAATGGAATACATAACCAAATTAAAAGGAAAGGAACAGGCCACTAAATTTATTGAAGAAAGAAAATATAGATAATAGCATTTGTACAGGAAACTCATCTAACTGAAGTGGAACATAACAAATTAAAGAGAGACTGGGTAGGACAAGTAGCGGCAGCATCCTATAATTCAAAAGCTAGAGGTGTAGCAATATTAGTTAACAAAAATTTACCAATCCAAATAGAGAAGGAAATACTAGATCCAGCAGGGAGGTATGTAATGATAAAGTGTCAGATGTATTCAGAATCTTGGAATTTGCTCAATATATATGCACCTAACAAGGAGGATCAAAAGTTTATGCAGGATATTTTTTTGAAGATTGCAGACACACAAGGAAATATATTGATAGGCGGGGATTTTAACCTTAATTTGGATCCAATGTTGGATAAAACTAGACAAAAGTCTAGTAGCCAAATTTATGGTTAAATCAATGCAGGAAATTAAACTTATGGATATATGGAGGAGGCAACACCCAAGAGAGAAGGAATATTCATATTATTTGAGTAGACAGAAAACATACTCAAGGATTGATATATTTTTGTTGTCGGCCCATATTCAGGGGAGAGTTAGGAAAACTGAGTATAAAGCTAGATTGCTATCTGATCATTCACCCCTGTTATTAGCAAAAGAACTGGAGGACATCCCACCAAGAACATATGAAGGTTAAGCTCCGTGCTACTTAACAAGTAGGAATTAGAGAGTTTATTGAAAGCCAAATTAAAACATATTTTGAAATAAACAGAATCAGTGAAAGACAAATTTATATTATGGAATGCAATGAAAGCCTTCATTAGAGGACAGATAATAAGTTATGTATCTAAGTTATGTCTTCTTTCTCCTTCTTTGGCTTGGCTTCGCGGACGAAGATTTATGGAGGGGGTAAAAAAGTCCACGTCAGCTGCAGGCTCGTTTGTGGCTGACCAGTCCGATGCGGGACAGGCAGACACGATTGCAGCGGTTGCAAGGGAAAATTGGTTGGTTGGGGTTGGGTGTTGGGTTTTTCCTCCTTTGCCTTTTGTCAGTGAGGTGGGCTCTGCGGTCTTCTTCAAAGGAGGCTGCTGCCCGCCAAACTGTGAGGCGCCAAGATGCACGGTTTGAGGCGTTATCAGCCCACTGGCGGTGGTCAATGTGGCAGGCACCAAGAGATTTCTTTAGGCAGTCCTTGTACCTTTTCTTTGGTGCACCTCTGTCACGGTGGCCAGTGGAGAGCTCGCCATATAATACGATCTTGGGAAGGCGATGGTCCTCCATTCTGGAGACGTGACCCATCCAGCGCAGCTGGATCTTCAGCAGCGTGGACTCGATGCTGTCGACCTCTGCCATCTCGAGTACCTCGACGTTAGGGGTGTGAGCGCTCCAATGGATGTTGAGGATGGAGCGGAGACAACGCTGGTGGAAGCGTTCTAGGAGCCGTAGGTGGTGCCGGTAGAGGACCCATGATTCGGAGCCGAACAGGAGTGTGGGTATGACAACGGCTCTGTATACGCTTATCTTTGTGAGGTTTTTCAGTTGGTTGTTTTTCCAGACTCTTTTGTGTAGTCTTCCAAAGGCGCTATTTGCCTTGGCGAGTCTGTTGTCTATCTCATTGTCGATCCTTGCATCTGATGAAATGGTGCAGCCGAGATAGGTAAACTGGTTGACCGTTTTGAGTTTTGTGTGCCCGATGGAGATGTGGGGGGGCTGGTAGTCATGGTGGGGAG
The DNA here is from genome assembly GCF_036971445.1 of Narcine bancroftii. Taxonomy (NCBI): domain Eukaryota; kingdom Metazoa; phylum Chordata; class Chondrichthyes; order Torpediniformes; family Narcinidae; genus Narcine; species Narcine bancroftii. The sequence continues at coordinate 270,679,507 of NC_091469.1, read as the reverse complement.
CTGGTTGATGGAGGACCTTCACTTCAAGCCAAAGCCCAGGAACAATAAAGCCCCCAGAAAGAGGTTCAATGTTGGAAAACTGCAGTCAGACGAAGCGAGAGGAAACTTCCAGGCAAACCTCAAAGCAAAGCTCGACGTTGCAACCCGCCTCACGGACCCGTCCCCTGAAACCCTCTGGGATCAGTTGAAGGCTACCATACTGCAATCCACTGAAGAGGTACTGGGCTTCTCCTCCAGGAAAAACAAGGACTGGTTTGACGAAAACAGCCAGGAAATCCAGGAGCTGCTGGCAAAGAAGCGAGCTGCCCACCAGGCTCACCTTACAAAGCCGTCCTGTCCAGAGAAGAAACAAGCCTTCCGTCGCGCATGCAGCCATCTTCAGCGCAAACTCCGGGAGATCCAAAATGAGTGGTGGACTAGCCTCGCCAAACGAACACAGCTCAGCGCGGACATTGGCGACTTCAGGGGTTTCTACGAGGCTCTAAAGGCTGTGTACGGCCCCTCACCCCAAGTCCAAAGCCCGCTGCGCAGCTCAGACGGCAAAGTCCTCCTCAGCGACAAGATCTCCATCCTCAACCGATGGTCAGAACACTTCCAATCTCTTTTCAGTACCAACCGCTCAGTCCAAGATTCCGCCCTGCTCCAGCTCCAGCTCCCTCAACAGCCCCTAAGGCTAGAGCTGGATGAGGCTAAGTTATGTAACTAAGATGAAAAAGGATTACAATCGGTAAATAGAGCAGTTGGAAAGGGAGATAGTAAGTACCGAAAAGGAACTAGTAAAAAGGGATGATATAACAAAAAAGAGAGAATTGGCAGAAAAAAAAATAAAATACGAAACATTACAAACGTACAAGGTGGAGAAGAACATAATGAAAACAAAGCAAAAGTATTGCGAACTGGGAGAAAAAGCACATAAAACTTAAAACAGAACAAGCTAAAAGAACTGTATTGCATCAAGGAAAAAGGACAAACAAATTACATATAACCCAACAGAGATTAATGAAAACTTTAAGGAATTTTATGAACAATTATGCCAAACTGAGAACAAGGTGAAAGATGATAAAATACAAATTTTTATCTAAAATTGAACTGCTGAAATTTCAAGGAGAGGAACAAAACAAACTAATAAAACCATATGAAATAGAGCAAGTACAGGATATATTTAAAAAGCTGCCAACAATAAAACACCAGGAGGGGATGGATTTCCAATAGAATTTTTTAAAACATTTAAGTTATTAATTCCTCCTCTCCCGCAAGTAATGAACCAGGAAGAAGAAATGCAAAACTTGCCAGATTCATGTAAGATCCATGTAAGACAGCAATAATTACAGTAATACAAAAGACAGGGAAAGATCCATTAACACCAGCATCATATAGACCAATATTTCTACTTAACTCAGATTATAAGATAATAGCGAAATTATTAGCAAACATATTGGCCAATTGTGTACCAAAAATAGTAAAACAAGATCAGTAAAACTGGATATATTAAGAAACGACGAACAGTGGATAATGTCTGTAAACTTATTAATCCAATTCATGCAGTTCACGGAAATAAGAAACCAACAGTGGCTGTTGCTTTAGATGCAGAAAAAGCCTTTGACAGAGTAGAGTGAAACTACTTAATTAAAGTTCAATCTACCAGAAAAATATATAAATTGGATTAAAGCATTATATAATGGACCATTGGCGAAGGTAGCAGTAAATGGATATGTATCAAACCAATTTAATTAAGTAGGTAAACTAGACAGGCAGATTCATTATCCCCCTCATTGTTCACCTTAGCAATAGAACCTTTGGCAGAACTGATAAGAATAGAAAATAAAATAAAAGGGATAAAAATAAAGGAGAAGGAGTATAAAATCAGCTTATTTGCAGATGACATCATAGTGTACCTAACAGAACCAGAGATATCAATAAAAGAATTACATAAGAAATTGAAGGCATATGGAGAAATATCGGGGTACAAGATCAACGCAAAGAAAAGTGAAGTGATGCCAATGAGTAACGCGGATTATACAGAATTTTAAAAAGAATCTCCATTTAAATGGCAAACACAAGCAATCCGATACCTAGGTATCAGGTTAGATAATAACTTAAGCCACTTGTACAAACTAAATTATCAGCCACTAATAAAGAAACTACAGGAAGACTTAGAACATTGGAGAGAATTACCGCTAACATTGATAGGGAAGGTCCTTGGCTTGGCTTCGCAGACGAAGATTTATGGAGGGGGTAAAAAGTCCACGTCAGCTACAGGCTCGTTTGTGGCTGACAAGTCCGATGCGGGACAGGCAGACGCGGTTGCTGCGGCTGCAGGGGAAAATTGGTTGGTTGGGGTTGGGTGTTGGGTTTTTCCTCCTTTGCCTTTTGTCAGTGAGGTGGGCTCTGCGGTCTTCTTCAAAGGAGGTTGCTGCCCGCCAAACTGTGAGGCGCAAAGATGCACGGATAGGGAAGGTAAACTGCATTAAAATGAACATGTTCCCAAGGATACAATACTTAATTCAAACGTTGCCAATTCCCTTAACATAAATTTATTTTAATGAACTAAAGAGAATAATAAGGAAATTCTTGTGGAAAGAGAGGAAACTGAGGGTACCATTAGATAAATTAACAGAGAGGTATAACGAAGGTGGTTTGCAATTACCAAACTTTAGAAATTATTATAGAGCCACACAATTAAGGTATTTATCAGATTTTTACCAGACAAGAGAAAAACCAAACTAGACTAAGATAGAACTAGATAAAATAGGGGAGAAGGTACCAGAACATATACTTTATAAGTGGGATGAAAAGTTGGTGCAATATAAAAGCTCACCAGTACTGCATCATTTACTTAATACATGGAAGAAGATCCACTTAGAAAGGAAAAAAAAACAAATTACCAAATACCAAAATTATTATTGATGCAAAATCCACTAATCCCTTTTACAATAGATAACCTTTCCTTTAGAGAATGGGAGAGAAAAGAAATCAGAAGAATAGAAAATTGTTTTTTGGGAAATAATTTATTAACATTTGAACAGTTGAAGCACAAATATGGAATAACTCATGGTACAATGTTTGAATATCATCAACTGAAAGCCTATTTAAAGGATAAATTAGGAAACAGATTGAGATTACCTGAAGGAAGCAGCTTTAAATATGTGATTACAGACGCAATGATAATTAAAAGATTTATAACGAACATGTACATTAAGCTTCAAGATAAGGAAAATGATGAAATTAGCTATAAACCTAAACAAAAGTGGGAAAAGGATTTAAACATAAATGAAACATGGGAAAAGTTATGTTCTGGAACTATGAAGAATACAATAAACACAAGGTTACACATGATACAGTATAATTGGTTACACAGGGTAAAAGAATGGGATCCAATATTATCAGATAGATGTTTTTGCCGTAAGAAGGAAATGGGAACAACAATACATGCAATTTGGGCATGTACAAAAGTGAATACATTTTGGGAAGAACTAAATCAGATATTAAATAAAATCACAAAAAATAACATACCAAAAAATCCAGAGATCTTTCTTCTAAGTAATATAAGAAGAAAAGAATTAGGCCTCAAGCTGGATGAAGTGCAAAAAAGATTAATTATGATAGCCTTATCTGTAGCAAAAAAATGTATAAGGTCAACTTGGAAATCAGAAGAGAGCCTGAGAATACAGCAATTGTACATGGAAATGAATAAATGTATTCCATTGGAAAAAATAACATATAATTTAAAAAAATAAAGTCACATTGTTTGAACAAATTTGGGAACCATACATGGAACATAACAGAGAGAGCTTGCCTCGGACCTCCACCCCCTAAAATGATAAAAAGACAAAACAACTTGATTCAGTGTGTAACAAATAGATGACGGGCCGAACTGGCCTGTTTCTGTGCTGTAACTGTTATATGGTCATATGGATGCATTTTTCTTGTTTATTTTCCTTTGTGTGAAGATATTATTTTATGGTTTTATTGTATTGTATATGTTGAATATTTATGGGTTTTGGAAGGGAGGGAGGGAAAGGGGGGAAAAGGGAGAAAATGCCACTGTGTATATTTAATGAGAAATGTTTGTACATATTTTGGTTGATATGGTTCACAACGTGAAAAATAAAAAATTATTAAAAAAGACATTTTCAAAACAAAAAAAAGAATTATGTATACATGTGTCCTAGAGTTGCACGGAGTGGGAAAGCAGAGGAGATGCATAAATAGAGCTATCAGAGCCATCTTATGCTTCCAATAATTCTCAAATCAATTTTTACATAAGTAGTAAAGACAAATAAACTTGAGTTTTATTCTATCATACATTAGTGCATTTAATTTAAAGTGGTCCTTTGTGCCAAACGATCAACAAATTACAAATGATCCTCTACTTACGATGACTTGACTTACGATTTTTCAAAGTTATGATGTTCGCCGCATGGTGATGTTGGTGTGACTGTCATTATTGGTTATCACGCTACAGCTGCTGGATGCTTTGGCTGGCACTATATTTTATGATTTAAAATTGTTTTTTTCAGTGTGGTATAAAAGTTATTCAACATTTAATTATAAAATAGGCTTTGTTTTAGATAAATTTGCCCAGCTGTAGGCTATGATAAGTGGTCTGAGCCCATTTAATGTGGGCTAGGCTGTGTTGTTTGGTTGGTATGGTATTCTTTCTCAACTTACGATTTTTCCACTTATGGTGGTTTATTGGAACGCAACCTCATCGTAAGTAGGGGAGCACCTGTACGCCAAATTCACATTATGTTTACAAGTGGAGATTTAACGGAGACCTGTGTATTTCCACTGATGTGTTATCTCTAGTTTCCTAACTTAATGCCACAAACAAAATGTCATTAAGTGGGAGACTCAAGTGCAGTGACAGAGCTTAAAAAATAAATGTCCTGTTCTCTACCTAAAAAAAACTTTCTCTAGCTGGAGCCACATTGCAGAGGGCAGAAGCTGCTCACATCTGAGTTGAAGGGAATATAATTGTGAGCACTGCTGTGCAAATAATTTAAACACCAAGTCCACAGACTGTACAACAGGCTTTAATTAGTTTAAACTTGTACACACCAGTCTCAGTATCTTTGCTTGATCTACGTGTCTGACTGTCCCTGAAGGGGCCGATGATTGGCAGCCAGTAGGTGGGGCCAGCCTCCCAGGTTTCCTACCTGCAGGTATATAGTGGTTGCTCCCTGCAGTAGGCTGGTAGGAGTGCAGCCAGTGTAGTGGTTGTATCACCACAATAATGGAAGAATATTTGGAGGAAATGTGGTTACCTATTGGAACTAACATCTCTTGGATTACTTCGGGGGAAACGCATTTAATTTGCTTGATGGAGAAATGTCTCAATGATCCCTTCTGAATTTTGAAATTGTAGAGTTCCATCACTCAACCCAGAATCTTTAACCTGTTCAGCATGTCACTTTGCTCAGCAAATCCAGCTGTGATCATTCCTGTCAGAATCCAGGTGGAAATTGAGTGACTTTTAAGCATAATTACATTTCTTTGGGAGAGGAAAAAATCTGTGCCTCTGCAACAAAGGATCCTAATGGGGCCAAAGCCTAAAAAAGGTTGAGAATGGCTGATCACGTCCCTCACATACCATTTAAGAGGCTGTACTGATTTAATCCCAATGTACAAGACTAGCTGCTGTCCTTTTGTTGTTACTCTTCCTTTTTGCCCAAGCAATATCTTGATCTTTTCCAGTCATTTCCCATTGATTTCCTCTGATTTTCCAACATAAATATGGAGCTTTTGGTGCATGTTTGATACATTCTGTAAGTGACCCTCAGTTGATTCCTTTGATTGGTTATCCATTGATAATTGTTTAAAGAGGGTAGTGGGGAGAATCTTGAGAATTGTGGCCGGTGAGTCTTGCGTCAGTGGTGTGTAAATTAATGGAGTGGGTTCTTAGGGGTAGGATCTGTGAGCATTTGGAGAGGTGCAGTCTGCTCAAGAATTGTCGGCATGGCTTTGTGGAGGGAGGGCCGTGCCTCACAAGTCTAATTGAGTTTTTTTTAAAGAGTTAACAAAATAAATTGATGAGGGCAGAGCAGTATATGTTGTCGACATGAATCTTAGCGTGGCATTTGACAAGGTCCCCCATGAGAGACTCATCCAAAAAGTCATGAGACATGGGATCAATGGAAAATTAGCTGTATGGATTTTTAAAAATTGGCTTGTGAAAGAAAGCAGTAGTGGAAGGAAAGTATTCTGCCTGGAGGTCGGTGACTAGTGGAATGCCACAGGGATCAGTTTTGGGACCCCTGCTCTTTGTGATTTTTATAAATAACCTGGATGAAGAAGTTTGCAGATGACTCAAAGGTTGGAGTTGTGGATAGAGATAAAGGTTGTCAAAGGTTACAAGAGGATATAGATAGGGTGCAGAGTTGGGCAGAAAAGTGGTAGATGGTTTTCAATCTGAGGAGTGAGGTGGTGCATTTTGGAAGGACTAACCAGAAGGTTGAGTACAGGGTTAATGGTCAATTACTTAAGAGTGGGGATGAACAGAGAGACCTTGTGGTGCATCCCTCAAGGTCGCTACAAAGGTTGATAGGATAGTTAAGAAGGCCTTGGGATGCTGGGCTACATTTGATAGGGGGATTGAATTCAGGAGTAGAGAGGTCATGTTTCAACTCTACAAATCTTTGGTAAGATCACACTTAGAGTATTGTGTTCAGTTCTGGTCACCTCATTATAGGAAGGATATGGAAGCTATGGTGAGGGTGCAGAGGAGATTTACCAAGGTGATGCCTGGATTGGAAAACAAGTCTCATGAGGAAAAGTTAGCAGAGCTTGGACTTTTCACTTTGTCATGTAGAAGGATGAAAGGAGACTATCAAGTCTTGTAGACCTCTATCAAAAGATTATGAGAGGCATTAATAGGGTGGATGGTCAGCACCTATTCCATAGGTCCAGAGGACATATGTACAAAGTTAAGGGAGGGAAGTTTAGGGGAGAAATCAGGGTTGTTTTTTTTTTTACGTGGAGAGTTGTGGGTTCCGGGAATGCATTGCCAGGGATGGTGATGGAAGCTGAAACATTGGAGACATTTAAGAGTCTCTAAGACAGACATATGCATGAAAGAAAAATAGAGGGTTATGGGGTAGGGAGGGTTTAGTATATATATTTTTAGGAAGGGATATATGGGTTAGCACAACATTGAGAGCCAAAGGGCCTGTACTGTGCTGTATCGTTCTATGTTCTATGAAGATTTGGAGACATACGGAAAAATTATGTCACTTCACTTCTCTTAAAAAACATTCTGTCCTACCACTTTTTTTTTCAATTCCCTATTGCTTTGCCTTAGGATGAGATGAAGGTATTTGATGGTAGAAAAGTTCTGTACACTTTGTAGCTGGTCACAGCCTGGCCAAAACTCTCACAAAGTACATTGCCTTAGAACTTTGAATAGAAATTTGAGAAGGGAGAATTTCAAACATCTGTCAAAAGTGAATTTGACAATGGGTAACACAAGGTCATTGCCAAATTGCTAATTGAGAATGGCTGGACTGCAGTATTTATCATATTTTCAAAAGACTAACTATTTTTTTTAACCAAGGAATTTCAAAGTCAGGATCATGTGAAAACAAGACCTGACAAAAAAAAAACACAACTAGCTGTACGTGTCACATATACCAAACAATATGGAGCATATGTAGCCAAATTAATGCCAAGACCATCTCAAATCTAAATTCCCTTGTGTGGTTCTGATTTCTGGTCAGTCACTGGCTTTCAGGAATAAATAACGAGGGTCTTTTGATTTTACTATCAGATGTTATATTTGCTATAATGCTGCTTCTCAAGATTTTAGATTAATAATTTCTATCTAAGAATTAACATTAAAATACTTTCATCTGTTTACTGGTTTCCTTATGTATTTTCCTGATGTGATTTTTGTTTTCTGGTATGACCATATTTAAATTCTATGTTTTCCTCAATTTTTTTCCTGTGTTCAGATATTCTGAACAAACAATAATATATTCTGCTCCTAATTTCATGCATTTAGCTTATTGACCAGCGAGCCTTCTTGAAGGTAGTATTTCCATTCTTCTTTGGCTTGGCTTCGCGGACGAAGATTTATGGAGGGGGTAAAAAGTCCACGTCAGCTGCAGGCTCGTTTGTGGCTGACAAGTCCGATGCGGGACAGGCAGACACGGTTGCAGCGGTTGCAGGGGAAAATTGGTTGGTTGGGGTTGGGTGTTGGGCTTTTCCTCCTATGCCTTTTGTCAGTGAGGTGGGCTCTGCGGTCTTCTTCAAAGGAGGTTGCTGCCCGCCAAACTGTGAGGCGCCAAGATGCACGGTTTGAGGCGTTATCAGCCCACTGGCAGTGGTCAATGTGGCAGGCACCAAGAGATTTCTTTAGGCAGTCCTTGTACCTTTTCTTTGGTGCACCTCTGTCACGGTGGCCAGTGGAGAGCTCGCCATATAACACGATCTTGGGAAGGCGATGGTCCTCCATTCTGGAGACGTGACCCATCCAGCGCAGCTGGATCTTCAGCAGCGTGGACTCGATGCTGTCGACCTCTGCCATCTCGAGTACTTCGACATTAGGGATGAAAGCGCTCCAATGGATGTTGAGGATGGAGCGGAGACAATGCTGGTGGAAGCGTTCTAGGAGCCGTAGGTGATGCCGGTAAAGGACCCATGATTCGGAGCCGAACAGGAGTGTGGGTATGACAACGGCTCTGTATACGCTTATCTTTGTGAGGTTTTTCAGTTGGTTGTTTTTCCAGACTCTTTTGTGTAGTCTTCCAAAGGCACTATTTGCCATGGCGAGTCTGTTGTCTATCTCATTGTCGATCCTTGCATCTGATGAAATGGTGCAGCCGAGATAGGTAAACTGGTTGACTGTTTTGAGTTTTGTGTGCCCCATGGAGATGTGGGGGGGCTGGTAGTCATGGTGGGGAGCTGGCTGATGGAGGACCTCAGTTTTCTTCAGGCTGACTTCCAGGCCAAACATTTTGGCAGTTTCCGCAAAGCAGGACGTCAAGCGCTGAAGAGCTGGCTCTGAATGGGCAACTAAAGCGGCATTAGGGTTTTCCATTAACAAAACAGTAAAAGCACTGAGGTGCAGGCTAAAATCTCTGCCAGTTAATTATCATTTGTAAGGACTCATTTCTTGTAAAGGAGGATCAAAAATCATGGTGCACTTTTCTCCTGTCCTCCCTTCCCAGTCTCACTGCTATTATTGCAGCAACCTGACCACCTCCAGTTCATTTTAACAAGCCCAGATTTAATTTTAGACTTTTCTGGATTGTATGGCACAATTTCCTAAAGGGGGTTACATTATATACTCGATTAACATCAATCTGGTCCATAAAATTTAATTCCATCACCAGTCTGCCATGGAAAAATACGTTGCGATCTTGGTCTCATTTATTATTTTTCTGACTTGAACATGTTGTATTCAGTATTACAACCTGAGGGATTTGCCTAGAACTTCCACAATTAGTGTTCTTTGGGTCTAAGAGACCACTTGTAGGCTTTAAACAGACTAAATGCATTTCAAACCAGTTTTCAAGCCTATCTCATTAGCTGAACCATTTTCAGCATTAAACTAATAGCAGCTGCATTAAAGTGACAGTGGATCCTTGGAAATTAGAGTGCAGGATAAATGTGGATGTAAAAGAACGGGAGCAACCAGATTTAATTATATCTTGCCAGAAGTATTGTTCAGGGCAGTCAAGAGCAGATATAAGTCTCACCCCGCTAATTAAAGGAGAGAGGATAGTGTTTGTGTGGAAAGGGGCAAGCGTAAATTGGAGTGGATGGGACTAGTTGTTGGAGGCTATACTTTAATCTCATGATTCATACCTCACCGATAATCAGATAATCGTGGACATTCAGTGATAATAGGGCTACAACTCTTTCTAGTATTCCATTTTCTGTGTAAAGATATTGTATATGGAGAAGGAGAATGCTAGAAGCAAGTAAGTGACATATTGGCCACGTATTTTCATCGAAGTAATGTTGAGACTGAAGAGGTTCTATGAAATTGAAATGCACTTGTGTCTCAGAGAAATATGAAGAATGTTATCCATGGGGAGAAATCTGCCTTGACAGAACTTCAAATAAGGCTCTCAAATGAGTCTATGCAGATAGTCATTCTAGCTGTGAAACATTGGAGTCTCCTCATATGCTGTTTTAAGTTAGTAGCTGAATAGCTTAACATTTATTATCCTCAACCACAAAATATATATAAACCTTTACTAAGATGGCCAGCCATAGATTTGTGGAAGTTATGGTTCATGTGCACTCAACATGGTGATTGTCTTCCAGTGATATTTTTCAATCTTTTGCAGGGTCATCAGGGATCAAAAACCTGGAAAACATTGGTTAAAAATATCTCAGCACACAGGAAAGGTATTCGAGCAGCTTGTCTCAACCTCCTCCGAAACCATCTCATATACATAATATGCAACCAGCGAGATGGATAACTAAAACTATGCAATTCCCTAAGATTATGCACCCAGATGCAAGACAAAACATCTTCCTCATTAGTACATTCTCAGGATCAGCTCATCCTTTTAATAGTCTCATGATTGTTGATACATGAAAGGACTTAGTGGATAAATCTGTAATGCTTGGATATTTCATCCTTCATGACACTTTGGCATCCTAGGCAGATGTAAGTGCTTTGCAATGGCTTCCCCAACTCATTGTCCTCCAAGTTTCCCTTCTTGCTAAATGAGCAACAAACCCCCAGCTTAAACCATCTTAGCTGCCTTCTCTAGTTTTCCTCCCTCCAGAATACCTCCCTGATATCCTGCAGGCCATTGTGATTCCTCTTGTTTTATACTATGAACAATATCCTTTGCCCCTTCCATCTTGATCTTGCCAATTTCAAATCCTCAAAAGTAGCAGAAGATTGCATTCACAACATCTGACTATCAAATGTTTGCCTGAAGGAACTTGAACAACAGCTGCAAGAAGTAAGATTTTATTGAAATGGGACAATAACAATTTTAAGTATTCATCCATATCATCACTTAGACATGCTTCTGTTTCTCTGACCAATTTCCCAAGAAAGCGTAAGCTGCTCCAGTAAATTCAGGGAGCAATTGAAAATAATTCCAAAATATCTCACTAATTGAGTTAATTCCACCTGTAAAGTATATGCATTAAGTCAGTTCTCAAGTTAATATGAAATTACTTCCCCAATGAACATTTGATACTAACAATGTGAGTGTGAATTCACTGGAAGGGCAGCCCAGAGAGCATTTATTTGCATGACTCAATCTTTAAAGTGCTTGCCTTCAAACAACATTAACAGTTCACAACCAATATACTTTTCATGAGAAATCCCTAACTTTAGCGAGAAGATATTTTTCTTGCTATGCAAATATCCCTCAATTAAACTCAGAAAAGGGTGTAATGGAGTAGGATGGCAATCCAAACTAAATAATTCCAACCAACTCTCAATCTGGCAATTTTTTGGGTCAAAATATACCTGAATAATTGGGAGAAATAGGGTAGTGCAATGACAGGTAGACCCCTTGAGTTATTTTTTGAATTGATCTTGCTGGGACAAATGTTCTAGTCTTGGCCAGTGGTGTATCTAGGGAAAATAGTGCCTGTGGTAAGCACTTAAATTTCCACACCCCCATTAAAACTTACTTCAAATTTCACCCAGCAACCATTCACATTATCACCTAAAATTATTTTCTGATCAATTTTTTTCTTTCTTCCTGACCTGTGTTTTCAGTATCAACTTGATTATGATCTTTTAACTAACTTTGTTAAGGGTATCTATAAAGTAGTGACTTACTACAAATAAAAATATTAGTGGAGATATTAAACAAACGGTACTGGTGTATACTGTGTAGTTCTTAGGTGAGTCATCTTCTATTTCCCCCACTCAGATGCCCATTCACTAATAATTTTCTATCATTAGTCCTGTACCAATTAAGAATATTGGTGATTTCCAGTAAGGAACAGTTTTTTTCTTAGTTGTTAGAAGTACAATTCACAGCTGAAACCCCTTCCCAGGTTATTAGCCTCCAAACATCATTATATGAATAAACACAATTTATTTGGTGAAGTACACTCCAAAATCCTTGTCACTACTCCCTGTGCTGCCCGACATATCCTTGTAAATTTCACACGTTGCGTTGTAATTTATTAGAAATCTCATTTTTCTTTGAAATTGGTTTTTAATTTTCTTTATTATATTGTTTTCAGTTTCTTTTATTTCTCTAAATTCCATTACAAGCACATTATTTTAAAAGTTATACTTTTAGGACATTTTCCACCCTTTTAAATTGAAAAGTGTGCCAAAGATATAGCGATACACAGCTCAATCCTGGGGCGGTCGGGCATCGGAAGTTAGATTGGGTGGGGGTGGAATAATGGACAGGGCTAGGTAGGAATCAGAGACAGCAAGGCCGAGGAGGTCGGGCGTCGGGACTTAGAGGATGGGCATGGGGAAGTTGGAGTTGCTTTGCAGTCTGCCTTTTTGAGACAGTCTGCGGTCTCTCATTAATCAAAAAGCCTTTTAATAAAAGTCACATATTCAACCGCGCAAATGCCAAACTATAAAGAAACATTTTATTTTATAAAATAGATGAAATTGATGTCAATTATACAAATATATACAAATAAATGTGCTTCACAAACCACATTCACAGATGATCCCTGCCACACAGCTCTTTATTTTATCTGGTGCCGATACCTGGCTAGAATTAGCTTTAGGATGAGACGAGTCAATAAGCATCATGGGTCTCTGAATCACCAGTTTATAAATCAGTTCAACTTGTCTGATAGCGACACAGGCACTGGCTTGATTTCCATCAGAAAGCAAAATGCGACAGTGTCATTAAAGAACTTCAGATTGTCACCCATACCTCAAAGTTCTTTTGTCAGATGGAGATTCTTTGTTGGACTCAGGACTCTGGAGTTTGATATTGGGTGGGTGAGGTGAGGACAATGGTGCCCCCTTCAAGTGGCACCCAGGGCATTTATTCTTCCCCATCTATGCTCCTGCTCTCTAGTATAGTCCTTGCTCCTCTGCAAGGATACAGAATCATAACAGATTCACACCATCTTTTTTGAGGTGGAAAAGAAAAGAAAAAAAGAGGAATGTCAGGATGATGGACTGACAGCAGCTGCCTCAACAGGTCTGCAGGTCTATCCTTTGTACTAGAAAATCAGCTGTTGGAGCAAGAAAGCTTGAATTCTCCTGGTTGACTTCAGTAACCCTTCCGCATATCACCCCTCTGCTGCCAAACCCAAGCATCCCTTCACTCTGACTATAGTCATTACAGGCAAAGTTGATCAAGTTGCCAGCCCTGGGAAAGAGTCCGTTGGCTGATTGCCTTTTGCATTTGACAGTGGACAGTAAGATCCTATAAATACCTCTGGAAAACTCAGTCCACTGTTGGCTGGAACTGAAGTCTCCCCGGCTTCACTGCTTGTATCCACCTAGTCCCACATTCATGTTAACCCTGTCTTAATGAGTGATAAATGCACTAAAATTGCCTCTCCTAATGTGATCTTTCATGCAGACGATTACTGCAGGTTTGTCAGAACGAGCAATTATATCCACTTTAATTGCAATAAAAGTAATCAGTGAAGTTGGTGCTCAGGATCATTGCTATAAATGATTTCTCATGAATTAAGTGCAGTTTTTATTGAATTATTGATGAGTTTCTGATAGCGTCATTTTTAGTCTAGCACACCCATTTCCAAAACCACCTACTATATTATTCCTTTTACTTCAGCAGGATAACTGAAAGGGAAGATGTTTCCAGTCAGATTCAAGGCATGTTAGATGTTGATCTGCTTTACTTTGAATGAGCTCTCAGTATTTGCCTGGATAGAATCTATTTATAGATCAGTCTAGTAAAATGACTATGTGCTCTCTGCAATGCCTATTTCCTCTTATAATACTATTCAGTTTCTAAGATAGATTGATTTAGAATGAAAAATCCTGCCTCTGGTTGAGAGCTTGCTTTTGAATTATTGATTCCTGTTTGAAACAAAAATCACCTAACAATAAGCTGCTGTATAGTAAACTTTCTGGCAGCACTGGTGGAAGGTCAGATCCCACACTTCATAAATACTTGAACAAATTTTCACTTTGGTCAGATTTGGCAAATTCTCAGAGACACTGCTTACTGAATGTTGAATAACTGTCCCCCTTCCTGCAAAGGGGAGGACAAAAATAACATTGTCGAAAACTACGGGACAGGAAGAAGTGAACTCTTTGAGGGCTTTGGCTGATTGAAGTGAGAATTTATTTGGAAGTCTTGTAACTCATAGCTTGAAATTGTAGATATTCAGTTTTTTTGACATCAGCTGCTTTAGTCAGAGAAAATAATACCTTGCATTGAATCAAGGATTGACCAGTGTATCATCAAAAGTTCATCAATCCTTATCGAGTGATGCATTTACTTTACTTTTCATTAATTTTGAAAGATCTATAGTTAAATTTATTTTCATCTGATAGCACAAGTACAACACAACAAAACAGCGTTCTCTGATTCTCTGTGTAAAACATGTAGACAAACAACTACACGTACGACAAACAATACATATTGTAAGGCAGGTATTCAGAAATACAAATAAATAAATAAATGTTGCTTTTTGAATAGGAAAGTCTTGGATGGAACATAGGAACATAGGAATATAGGAAGTAGGAACAGGAGTAGGCCAAAAATGGCCCATTGAGCCTGCTCCGCCATTCAATAAGATCATGGCTGATTTAATTTTTAATGTCAAGTTTCCTTTGGTCATTTTGCATTCTCACTGCCCGTGGGGAGAAGCTGCTTTTTAGCCTGGTGGCTCTGATCTCTGTCTGATCGTCCTCTACCCAGATGGGAGCAGCTGAAAGATGCTGTGTGCAGGGTGGAAGGGTTCTCAATGATTTTGCATTCAGTCAACAATCCCAATAGATAACGTCGATTGGGGGGAGGGGAGAGTGTTAAGGAGGTGAGAGGGAGACTCCAGTGATCCTCTCTGCTGTCAATTAGGTAATTAATGTCAATTAGGTACAATTAAAATAATTTTCAAACTTTTTTTAATCCCTATGCAATAGGTACTCTGTGATTAGTAAGGGATTGCCGTTCAACATCCAATACACTCATGGGTGATCATATGACCTCAGTTCTTTATTTGTGCTTTCTCTCCACACCCCTGATCCTTTTGGACATAAGGGCCACATCCAACTCCTTTTTGAATGTATCTAGTGAACTGACATAACAGCTTTCTGTAGCAGGGAGTTCCTAAGTTCACAACTCTTAATGGGAAAGGTTTCTCCTCATTTAAGTCCTAAAAGGTGTTCCCTTTATCCTTAGTCTGCAGCCCATTGTTCTGAACATCCCCAATCCTGCCTACCTTCTTCTACCAGAATTTTACATGTCTCAATGAGATGTTGTCGCATTGTTCCAAATTTCAATGCGTATTATCCAAATCTATCTAGCTTTTCTTCATATGTCCATCTTACCATCCCAGTAAAATATTTGAATGGGCTTACAGTACATTAAACACCCTGGCTAATTGTGCAGGGTGTATGATAGATGACTGATTCAGTGAATGATGGAAAAACTCTCCAGGGGAGGCAAAATCTATGGAAAGAGAAAATCTGAACTGTGCAGCCAGTCAGTTCTTTCATCGAGGAGAGGAGGGCAGCATTCTGTATCAGTTTCCGACTGGCAGTTCAACAAAACATAACTTTGTCTTGTTTCCTGCAACTTGATTTTTTTTTTCAATTTTATTAGTTTGCATCAAGGCCTGATATTGCAGTTTTTTCCAGCATCTCTAGATAATTTTGGAACATTGTCTGAGCAGAGTAGAGAGATGTACCTTTTTAAAAGTGCCCGCTTCTGAACCTGTGAAGCTATAAGAGATTGGAGCAACCTTCAAAGTAATCTTATCATGAAACAGCTAAAGGCGTATGAAAGAAACAGGCAGAAAAAATGTCAGATATCCGAGACTTAGTTGAGAAGTGATTAATGTAATCCTGTTCTTCCTGGCAGCTATTCTGTTACTTTGAAAGAGCTGTGAGAAAGAAAAAAGATACACATATTCCACTGTAGGTGCAGTGCAGGAATCTCGTACTCATGTTTCTCTATGAATGTGAGAGATATTATCTTTGGGTCGTACTGGTGCACTTCAATTCCTGATAGTTTTACACAAGAGAGCTAACATCCAGATTTCCCTGCCTTAGCAGTGGGACTGTTAAACTCTGGGGTTGACTGGGTTGAGCAACAAAATTCTGAATTATTCTTGGTCTATTCTATGGGTGTCACTGTTGACAAGCATGCTATTTCAGGCAGCATTGTATAATTGTTGATTTATTTTAATTTTCACTCTGAATTTGCCCTCTCCAGTGAGAATATAAGGTTGCCCAGAATGTAATTGAGCTATGGATCACAAACATTGATCTCAGGCGATTTCATCTGAATATTGTGGCAGGACCACTATTCTCATTATCCCCCAAAAATGTTCAGAAACATTTGCAGTGCTAATCTCAATCCAATCAGCACAGAGGACAGCAGGGAGGGGGAAAGTGATAATAAAGCAGTTGCTGCCAAACAGCTCCAGCAACCCTGTGCTGCATGTATGCTGCGTTTGCACGTACTTTGACAGCATTGTTATTCTCTGGATATGTCAATTTTCTTCGAAAGATTTGAAGGTCAATTGGTCACTGTAAATTGTCCATTGAGTGGTAACAAATCTGGGGGAGGTTGATGGGAATGTGGGGAAAAGAAAGAGCACAATGGATATAAATGAGTGCGTTCAGGATAGATTTAGGGGTTGTAGG
This sequence comes from Narcine bancroftii, assembly GCF_036971445.1. Taxonomy (NCBI): domain Eukaryota; kingdom Metazoa; phylum Chordata; class Chondrichthyes; order Torpediniformes; family Narcinidae; genus Narcine; species Narcine bancroftii. The sequence continues at coordinate 270,662,751 of NC_091469.1, read as the reverse complement.
ACTTGTTTCTATGCTGTACGAGCCTATGATCAGAAAATAATTTACTTCCATCTGCTGATGGGCAATAGCTGATTTGATAGGATGTGGTGGAATTTACTCTTTAATCTCCTGTTGTTCAGCCCCAGATTCTGCTTGATCGACAGTTGAACCAGTAGACATACAGAAGGGTTGCTACACAGCTTCCACAAAGAATTCATCCCACCCATTTTTAACAACACCTATAAAGGTTTGGCTGGATGGCTTTCCATGGTCATTGAAAATTTAAAAAAACAACAGATGCTGTAAAATGGAAATTGAAAATGTTTTCGTTGTAGCATTTTTGGAAAGAGAAAGAGAGTTAGTGTTTCAAGTCCGACCATTTTTGTCAGATCTGGAAAAGTGAGAGTACATTTTTGTTTTAGGTTGCAGAGGGATGAAGAAACAAAGTGAATACCTCTGATAGGATGAGGTCTGGATTTTCCTGGTGATCTAAATGTCAGGCACTTTGAGATTTCAGAATTCATTATCATATTCAATAATTTCAGATGATTTGCTTTGTCAATTTATTTCAGAACTGGTTAGTTCTGCTGCATGGTTATCTATCTGTATCTCAGTGCTTTTCTCTCTCTCCAGACATTGCCCAATCTGCCTAAATACCCTTTGTATTTTGGTTTCAGGTTCAGCAACAACTTGGACCTGGTTGTGAGTGAGGAAGCAAGTCTGGAAGGTCTCAAAGGCAAGGACTCTGGACACAGTTTTGATGGGGAAGGATTTTATTTACAGAAGGCAAGTATGTAACAGGTGCAGCATGTGCACGCACGCACGCACACACACACACACACACACACACACACACACACACACACACACACACACACACACACACACACACACACACACACACACAATGAACTGGTACATACAGTGATCAAGGAAAAATCACTACGATACCCCAACACTCCTTGACTCAGTGCAGGCACAGCTCTATGCTAGAAGGGACACTAATTAAATGTTCCCAACTCTTTTAACAGTGCATACCTTACCAACAGTTTCTCCAGGGCCCTTCCACATTTCTAGGCCTGAAGTGAAGCAAGATAGTCCCAAGCTAGCAAAGAGAGAGAACAAAGAACACATGGCACCTTTATAGTGCTGGAGGGTCCAGCCCAGCTCGTTAGCAGGAAAAAAATGGCTCAGTGCCAGGAGGATTAATCCAATTACAACAGCCAATGACCCAAGGCCAAGTACAGGCAGGCTGGGAGAGTCCAGTCCAGGTAATTTACAAGGCGCCAACAGCAAGGTGTGCACTAATAATTGGGGCAAAACAAAATCTTGATTGACAGCTGGTGTGTCCTCTGACTAGGTAGGAGGAAATGCTGTCACATGACAGCCACAGCCCTTCCCAGTACAGACCTGCACCTCATAACCTGTACAAGGCTATTTGTTAATTTCCTCTCTATATACAACTGCCCCGATTAATCAATTAATCAGAGCTATCCATACACATTGGCATCACTTCTTGATCTCACCCTGGCAGAGATGTACCCTATCTATATCCATCTCTCTTGCCATCAGCAATTTAAAGCTAAACTTCCTATCTTTCCTAATCATGTTGAAGGGTCTTCTTATGAAATATTAACCCTGTTCCCTTTTCCACCAATGTAACCTGACCTGCTGAGTTTTTCCAGCATTTACTGGTTTTATTTCAACTTTCTCTCATAGTTCTTGACTCTTCCTTCCATTGTGGAAACAATGTGATGGTCACCTATTACTCATTCTATAATATAGTAGAGGTTGAATGCTGTACTTCACTTCTGAAATTCACATTCATCGGCATCAATAGCATCAGGTTTCAGAAAAAAATGTATAATATACAACTGCTCCCATTGTGCAATTAGCTTACTAAGGGTAAATTACACTGGACAATGAAAAATTTTCTTCCTGAATACTTTTGGGTGTATTTATGGATTTTGGGCTGCTGGTCACCTTTAAAAAATCCTATTAGGTACCATGTTTTAGATGTAACCTTTTTGTTTGTGAAGACCTGTCATATTTTAAGTCTACTTTCTTCCTTGCTGATCTTGGCGCAATCAATGATGAACATGGTGAAAGGTTTCACAGGACAATATAACCATGGAAAAGCAGTCAGTGCTGGCCAACTATTGTTGGACACTGACATGAGAGGCATCAGATGTAGAGTACAAATGGAAATCAGAAGCAAAACATTTTTAGGTCAGTTGAACTAATGCAATGTCTCAGTATTATTATGCAATTTAGCATGCTAAATTCAATAAAAGTTAATTTAATGTTTCTCCAAATTCCTATGTGATACAGCAAATTTGAAATTATCTTTGTGTTCAGTTTGAGGTTAACTATCATAATCCTCAATTTCTTCTCAGGAAGCAAACCTTTTTTTTAAAAAAAAATGTTCTCTAGCACTATGCCCCACCGTCTAGCTTATCCTTGCTTTCCAATGCTGCTGTTAATCAGCAAGGTCGGGAATTAAACTGGTGCACCAGATGACCAAGAACAGATTATGTTGATACCTGAGAACATTTCTTCATTCCATCACTAATAATTGTTCAGTTTATAGCAAATGCTGGCTACATGATTAATGTTTTTGAGTGCACTTCACCAGCTTTATGTCTGCAACAATGAGATGACTGTGATCGCAGAATGACCTCCTTCCTAATATCATTATTGGGATTATTTGATGATCATTTTGATTATGCAAAAGCATTATCATTATTTTATGCACAACTCTCTAAACATAGGTGATTGCTTATTTTAGTATAAGAAGAATTGTCCCATCTACCCAACCAATGGTTATACTTGCATTTGACTCCAGAGCAGTATTACATAAGAAATGTCATGTCCAATCTTGTCAACATCTTTTATAATTGCAGTTAGTTGAACGATTTCAGCATCTACAAAGAAAATGTGAACAGCAGGAATTCTGTGGCTCAAATAATTATTTTTTTTAATTACTTTTTAAAAAAATATGGAATTTGCCTGTCATCCTTGCGCAGGGACCATGCTAATCTCCTCTGTAACATTCCAATTTTAGTGTATGTGCTGCCATAGTGATCACTGAAGTAATGATTTAATATACTGATCTTATAAATATTCATATCTATCTGATCATTTGCATAATTACAAAGGGATGCCGATGTACTATAGAAGATACTTAAATCCTCTCCTGGCGCAGGTCCAATGGACCAAATGGTCCGTGTTTGTGGTGTATGATGCAGAAATCCCAAATATGTAATGATGTTGTCATTGTCAGCACAGTGGTTTATACACAACAGTGTCTGTAAAACATGGCCATAAAAAATGCAGTTTATCCTAATACAGCTGGTCTAGGAACATAGGAAGTAGGAACAGGAGTAAGCCAAAAATGGCCCATCGAGCCTGCTCCGCTATTCAATACGATCATGGCTGATCTAATTTATGACCTAACTCCACCTACCTGCCTTCTCCCCATATCCCCTAATTCCTCTATTATGTAAAAATAATAAACTGCAAAAGTACTACTATTTATTGATCCATTCCTTGTCTTTGGGGACCAAAGACCAGAGTTCCAACTTCCAGAGACCAACTTCAGTTGTTTCAGAAGTGAGTAGCTTGAGAAAGCTCCTGTTTATTGTCCATCTGCATTTACCTGATGAAGATGGTGTCCGTATAGCAACTACAAAGAGATGGTGATTATATGTTCAGTTCAGGTGACTTAGAGTGAACCTGTGGTGATACACCTGTTCCTGCAGGAGTGTACCACTGGCCTACTGCAGGGGGAAACCTCTGTACCTCCAGGAATGTAAGGGGACAGGACAACACCTGACCGGCTGTCAATCAGTCGGCCTGAAGGGATCAAGCCCCACCCGGTTGGGTATTAATCACCCTCCGGGATATAAGCCTCCCGATGCTCACTCAGAGTTACTGTAGCTACAGCCAGCCTGGTGCTGTGGAAGTCTTTGTGGATTAAAGCCTGTTGTACAGTCTTTACTTTGTGTGTGTCTGATTCTGGCTAACAGTGCACCACAGAACCGCAAATTGAATGTATACATGTTGATAATTATGCAAGGATAGGTTTAAGGTTAGAACTTGTGATATACACAGAGAAATGGTCTATGTTTGCATTCAAGATATTAGCTATTTGACAGAAAACTTGTAGGAATGGATCAACATCTTTTAAGAGTGGAACAGAAAATTTTGTAGATAATATATTATTTGACCAAATTCCCAAAGATGAATGACAAGTGTTTCCATGATCATTCTTATAGGAACAGTGCAGAGTTCTGTCCAATATGCCACATAGAACTTCATTAAGACTCCATCAAAGAGTGATTGTATTTTCTCCCCACTATGTATATTTTCTTATTGCCCAAAAAAATTATATTATGAATGTCACGCTTTACCTCCTGTCAATGCTCTTACCCACATGGGCATCAGCATTACAAACAGTCAGATAAGTGAATTATTCCAACTGCATGTACATGTAATGTTGAGGGATATCTTCTTACAAATTATTTAAAACTAAATGTAGTCTATTACTGGAGAAGGACAAAACCAAAGCTTAAGGAGCAGAGAAGTACAGTATTTCTAACAAGACCCAATACAAATTTGGAATATAGGCTCTTGTAAATTATCTCAAATGGGGGGAGCAATTATTAGCACATGACACACAAACATATTCATTTGAAATTCTTCTCATCCTTGATTAAAATGTTTGAAATAAGGTAACTGAAAAAAAAACCATGACAGGATGTTAACCTGAAATTCTATAATTTTAAGTGCATTTTTGTTACTTTTTTCCCATATTGTTCCATGATCTATATTCTTTTGCATTAACTTTGTCCATTAACTGCTGTATTTACATATGCACATGTTAATTTTTGAATTATATTGACATAAATATATCAGAAAGATGGTTTACAGACAAAATTTACCCCGAAAATACATGATCCTACAAAATTGCAATGCCACATCTCTTTATTTCTGTTTCAATTCATTAGACTGGAATTAATTAAATCTGAATTTCATGAGAAAGACACAAATGACTAAAGAGTTTGGGCAACACAGTGGTGCAGCATGTAAAGTCCCTGTTTCACCGCACCAGATCTGGATGCATTTCTGACTCCGGGGTCTGATTGCGTGGAGTTTACACTCTTTACCTGTAAGTATGACTTTCTCCAGATGCTCTAAGTTTTATTGTACAACCAAATATGTGCATGTTGATACATTAATTGACTACTGTAAAGTGCTCCTATTGTGTGGCTGAATGGTAAAATATGGTGGTGGGAGGGAGGGAGGAATGGTTAAAAATGGGCAAAAAATGTAAAATGGAATTAATATTGGATTAAGTGTGGTCAATATGGGTTTGATGAACTGATTGCCCTGTTTTCTTTTTTTTGTTTCCATAATTTAGCACATTTTCAAAGGAAATGTTTAAATAATCACATATTATGCAAATGTTGATTACAGGTTAAGATATCACCACAGTATGTAAAAGTTTAGTTGTTCTTTTGAAAAGTGCCCACATAAACTGTCTATCAATATTTTCTTCCAACTTCTCAATAACTGTTCAGAAAATAATTAATTGTTGTGGATTTACACTTGAATACACTTGAATATTGATACAAAATTCACCTCATGTCAGCAAAACAGACTTCTGGAATTAGTCTCAGTATATCTTGTGCATCCCACATTGGACTTGTCAGGTATATCAAAACTCAGATGGAAGTCATCCCTGAGTCCTAGTTGGGTTGCACATGGGAAGTATCCACATGGGAAATAATATAATTTTCTTTTGTGATTTTTTTCTTGAACTTTGTTCCTCCTTATAGATGCACTTGGTTCATTCACAATGTTTTTGGTTTCGACAAACTTAAACATTTTCAGAACTTCCATCTTCCCGTGCACTCAAATGGGCTGAGCAATTGGAATGCCTTTCCCAATGGGATTAATCCCATTCTACATATTACTGAGAAAAGTACAGGAACAGCAGAATCCAACAGCCTTGAGTGTGAGGCTTTTGCCTCTGTACTTATCACTGCTTCCTATGTTGTTAACCCAGTATTTGTATTTATTTCCATATCTGCTTTGACAGACGAGCAAACTTCACTAAGGAATTTCATTACCAATTGCATTGAAAAGAGCTGCAAAACAATTGGTGTAAATCTTGATTGCATTAAGGTAAAATGTTAGGGTAATTCAATTGGAAGCACAGTAACTTTTAATCTTATTTGTTAATGTAGAGTGACAGGGCATTAAGTGCGATGCAACTTAATCACTCACTCCAGGTTTAATCTTAGCCTGTTTGTAAATGGGCAATATAGTTCATCAACTTCAGGCAACCATCAGCCAGATTGTCTCCCCCAGTCACCTTCCTCATGGTGGAAATGTGTTTTTCATTAAGAATAAAGGCAGGGTAGCCTAATTTCTTGACATTCATTTTCTGGAGTTTCCTGCAAAGAATGGAACAAGTGTATCACTTTCACTCCAGAGATATAGTATACAAAGAAAGAAAGGAAATAGATATTTAAGTGTCTTCAGTGAAAAAAAACCCAGCAGAACAGATTTAATTATAATGTCCATATTTTAGCACTTTTGCTGATGTCTTTTTACACTGTATTTTCTCAATGGCTGACATCAATTGTTCTCTAATTTTCACAGTTATTATTTTATATCTTTCCCCCCTCATTTCCTGCTCATAATTTTGTAGCACCACAGATCTTTCCCCTAAACAGAAGTAAAAAAACGAATCTGTGAACCTACCTAAACTGCATTCCTGGCACAGTTACTTCGAGTGAAATTCTCTCCCTTGCCATTTAAGGAAATGGAAAGTCAAAGCAGACTTGCATGCAAATACAATGTATGTGCCTTTCAATTCTCGCTCCCTCACCACTTCCACCAGCCCCTGCCCCTCATCCTGGCCATTGACTCACGATAAATAAAATGAGTTTTTATTTTTAATTCCCGCTGAATTATTTTAATGTAAATAAATGCAGCATATTCAAGGTAATGAATAGAATTTAATGTTGTTGCTAATATGTACTCTTCGCAAAGAGTAACCACATTATAGTGAAACACTATTTTGCTGTACTCATTGCAATTTTTTTAGTAAGAGCTTATTAATAAATATGTAACTTCCATTCCAAATCTTACTGTAAAATGAAAACAAATCCTCCTTCTTTATTACTGTGGTAACTTTAATATTACTATGATTTGATACCTGTCTCCTATTGTTGTATTATCTGTATTGCAGGTTCACAGACATTCTTGTGTTAATCTGGTGATAGAAGCACAAGGTCCTACTGTTGTATGTGGCACCACATTATTACACAATCAGCTCGTAACTCTGTTATAGAGCCATCTATCATGAGAAAAACCCTCATTGCTTTAAAAGACCTCATTCTGTAATCCAACATGGATTGTATCATATAATGAAATTGTTCAACATAAATTCACCCAGTGCTGATTCATTAGGTCATTATAACTCTAGCTGCCTGCTCCATTGTCTTCCTGGGCCAGGATGTGTTGAACCCAATCTCGCGAGACTGTCACTTGGTGCTGAACATGTGATATTCCATGGCTGGAATATGCAGCCGGCTTCATGTCTCCTCTTGTGAACATTCCAGTGCTGAGAAGCTGCCCTCTGTTTCCAGTCCAGTGGAGCCATTTTTGAGGATGTTATTCATTGGCCCCTGATTTTCCTCATTGTCTTCATTTTCCTGAGCTCTAGCAGCCAGTAATTCTGCTGCCCCTTCACCCACCAAAGTCACACCATCTGCCACATTTGGTGGGCATTTGGCAGGATTATGGTCATAGGAAAACAGTTTGAGTTTTGAAAGGTGCTCCATATCAGGGAACTCTGTAATTTTGTTTTTGTCCAGATCAAGGATTTCTAGAAATTCCATTTTCAGTAACACCTTTGGGAAGTCTTCAAATCTGTTGCCATATATCCAAAATCCACGTAAATTGATGAATCTAACTAGATCCTCTGGTAAAGTCTTTAGTTTGTTGTCCCCCATTTGCAGTGATTTCAGGTTGGGCATATTAATTAACTGTTTTGGAAATTTTCTGAAATAGTTGCCATCAATCCAGAGACACCTGAGGTTTTCTAGATTCCTAAACTCTGGAGGAATTGTCATTAATCTATTGCTACCAAGGTAGAGCCGGGTCAGGTTCTGCATATTACACACAACTTTAGGCACATCTTCAAATTTGTTAAAATCCAGTGCTAAGATCTTTAAGTTGACTAGCTGTTCAAATTCATCAGGAAGTTCTCTCAGCTTGTTGTTGCTGATGTACAGCTTCTCCACATAGGTAAAGGAGCATATTGGAACTGGGAGTCGCTTTATTTTCTTGTAGCAGACATCTAACATCCTGTCGGCCATTATTTCATTCATGTCAGCCGAAACGCAACTCAGTTCATCATCAGAGCTGCAAGATAAGACAGAAGTAACCTTCTGAAACGCACTCCCCATTTTCATTCTTGGAGGTCAGCCCCCCCTACACAAGATAAAAAAAAATCAGAATGGAAAATTTATAACACATTATCAATAGGCTCACCAGAGTGAAACAAGTTACAGCTAGCTTTAAAAGAAAAACATGGCAACTGGTGAATACAGATTTTTTTTTGATAATATGACCCGCCCAATCAGAAAATCACATCATTGTAAACTGAAAACACCATTGGTCTATTTAAATCCAAAATGGCTCCAGATACCCCCAGTCTAGCATCCAATTAATTCCTGAGCAGTTGCAGAGATTTTGCCTCCATCACTTCATCTGGGCTCCATTCCATGAATTGATCTTTGCTGTTGAGAAACTTCTAATATCATTTCTACATTTTTCTTTGCTAGTGTAATATAGAATGCAACGTTTCATAAAACATATTTGTTGCCTGCTTTCCTTTCTTCCTGAAAAGCTTCACAATTCTTCAAATTAAATTTTATTTTCTGTTCTTCTGCATTTTTAATTTTTTTCAATCAGTTTTAATGAATGTTTAATCTCGATCATCCAATACCATTGTCACCAGCTGGTGGTGCATCATTAGTAAACTCTATAAATCATTACTGAGATTCTGAATTCCAGTTAATGTGCCTAAATTTGAACAAGTAATGCTCACAATACTGATCCTTGGAGACTCTATTCACATGACTACTTCAAGTACCAATTGATAAAGACTTTTGCTGAGTTCCTCACTTCTTCTGAAGATTTATTCCAAATTCTCAAAAGTTGGTACCAGTAATCTTTTAGGATTGCTTTTCTCATGTACCTGAGAGTTTTAGTTCTAATTTAACAAGGAAACTTCCTCAGCAACATCCAGTGAATATATGTGATTGTAGTTTATTGTTATTTAATAGATCATTGCAAGCTAATATTGGCTCTGGACCATTTATTAAAATTTCCACGCTGACTAAAGGAAAATTGGGGTCCCTTTATGTAGCTGCTCTTTTGAAACTTGGAATTGTTTACTAGATACTAATCTTCTCAATGCAATGCCTTCCTCATAATGATGTTAATGCCTCACAAATCTTGGAGTCTCCACTAAATTCCATTGATGTTTTCTGTGTAATTAATTTGAAATTGACCAAATAAGTAAAAGAGATTGAAGAACTGAAAGCACAGCTTACAAGCAACAGAAATGGTATTTAAGAGATCTTGTGCATTAGTTATAAAAACACTGTAGCTGAAAGTTGAGCACAGCCTCAAAATTGGCTATCTCCCAAGATCAAATTATAGTTTTCTGCTAACTGAGCTCCTTTGCAACCCTTGAATAAGGCTCTGAAAATTGGCATTTAAAAACAATATTTTTAGTTATATTTACAAGGTAATATATTATAATATATCACCATGGCTAATAAATGGCTGTGTATAGTCTGTTAAGGTCATTTGCAATTACTTAAATATGAACTGCTCATACATAGTAGACTGGATAATCTGATTAAACATGTTATTTAGTTTGAGAAATGCATTTATTTCTGATTAACAAGACTGTAGCAGTGGTCTTTTCTTCAATATTGAAAAGAATACTTGTAAAATCCTTGTAATTTGCATTGCAACATTTTAATAATATCAGTAAGAAATAGAATGCTAGAGAGACACAAATATTGCAATGCTGGAATCCCGAGCAAACAAAGCATTGATGGAGGAACTTGGCAGGTCAGACAGCACCCCGGGTAGAAATAGTCAGTCAATTTTTTGAGTCTTGATGAAGGTTTCAGACCCAAAATGTTAACTGTCCATTTCTAGCCACAGATGTGGTCTGATCTGCTGAATTCCTCCAGCAATTTTTTTTAGTTCTCGAATTGGTCCATTGGTTTTGGTGATGTGTGCAATCAATGTGCAGAATATTACTGTGATTATAAATAGAACACACTATAATATTTCCTGCATGAGGTGGCTGATGTAGTCATATGTGAATTTTCAAGATCAAAACCATTTATGTATTTTGAAGTTTTTGCTTAAACATCTATACTTAAGAGTCCACAATTAGGAAAAGTGGAGGAGACAATGGATGGTTTGGCACAGCTTAAACAACAGCAATAGTTAATTCAACTCTTAATTCAACAATTTTTTTATTTTAGTTTTATTGATACAGCCCATGAAACCCACGCCGCCCAGTTACACAAAATTAACCTAACAACTCCGTATGTTTTGGAGCATGGAAGGAAACTGAGGCACTTGGAGAAAACCCACACAGGTCATAGGGAGAATTTACAAACTCCTTACAGTCTGTGCTGGATTCAAACCAGGGTTGTTGCCGCTGTTATACGCTAACCTCTATACAAACTATGCGGAACACCAAGCCAAAGACATCCCCAAAACTGATTAAAATTGTATGTTTATGGGCTGCCCTAGGGTTGGAACTTTGAAAGAGGTGATGAGGAAGTTTTAAGTAACAGGTGAAAATACAACCACCATTGTTTCCCACAAGTCATCTAGTTAAGGAACCATTTCTGAAGAATTCAAAGACTAAATTGAGATCAAGAATAGGTGGGGAAGGGAGGGAAGGGAGGGGGGAAAAGGGGAGAAAATGACACTGTGTATATTCAAGAGGGAAATGTTTGTGTGTATTTTGGTCAGTATGGTTCATAGTGTGAAAATTTTTTTTTTAATTTAAAAAAGAGTGGGTGGGGTGATGGTTCAGTTTGAACCATAACAATCTGTTAAAGTCTAGAAGCCCAAATGAAGATCAAGGATAAACTATTTTGCTTCTTCCAATGTAAATTCCTTAATGACGCAATGTGAAATGGCAATTGATTACCTCGAAAAGAATTTCATTCTCTGTTGGGCCATTTCACTATGCATCAGCTAGCAATGCTGAATGAGTGTTGAGGACAGCTGAAATAACAAACAGTATTACTGAGAGCATATTAGCAGAAAATGGATATACATGTCACATCTTCATGCCTAGCTCATTTATATCTGGGTGGACATTTTCAGTATATGGAGGAAATGACATTAAACAATCATGCGGCCTCAGATTTAGTATGGGAGAGGAAGGTGGAGATTATTAATTAGCAAGAAACCTGATCCCATTGTTATCACATGTGGTGCACTCTACCCCAAGAACCCATCAGTGCTTAGTATAAATTCTTCCCTCCAGCATTATTCTTGGTTTGATCATTCAGAACTGTCCCAGCCACAGCTTCTCCACGGAGTTTAGAATTGTGCCTCATTAAAACATCTACTTTTGCAGCAATGTTATTTTTCTGTTTATTACATCTTTGTGTCCTCCAAGAGAAAGTGCCAAAAATTGCTTCAATGGAGATAGCTCTGTGCTCCTCAACCAGTGCTCGCTGGGAAATTGATAAAATTAGCTGGTTTGGATTTGGGAAAAAAATTATGAAAAAAAAAACTGGGATTTTGACCAGATGGTTGTGCAGATTTGTAGATTTTATGAAATTAAATTTGATCAAGATGAGAGATTCTTCTCTCTGTGAATCTTAAAATGCACTTGGTGAATTTTCTATTTCAATGCCCCACAAAAACTGGCTCTTGTTTTAATTCTGAGGTTTTCTCTATTATAACCTTATCACTGGTTTCTTATCCTAATACTTGTTAAAGGTTAATGCTGTCATTTGATTGTGTAACATTCTGTGCCGAAACCTGAAACTTCCAACTTTTTATTTCTTGTCTGATTGAAAAGTTCATCACACCATAATTTATGTCATTTTTTTCTTCACTTATTAATTTGATTTGACTTTTCTAATTTTTAATGACATCCCTTGTTACAGTCTGTGAACATTCATCTCAATAACCTTGCTCTTGTTTTCTGCTTGGCCACATTGGCTAAACAAATGCTAACTTCTTCATTAACAAAGTGACAAAAGGAAAATGATTCAAGTACTTTGTCTTCAGGGACTTTTCCTGTAATTAAATGGAAAATTATGGAGATAGCAGAACCAATCAAATCTCAAAGTGTTTCCCATACTGTTAAAATCATAGCCATGAAATTCACTCCAATAGAGGCAAATCGCTGGGACCTTGGTATCTACAGTAGAAGTCCAAAAATCCGGACTGCTCTAGATTGGGTCATTTCAGATTTTTGGGTTTTCCGGAATCTCACGCAGTATTTTTAAAATTCGTAATTAAGGAGGAATAAAGAAGAGATGTAAAGGTAAATGTTACAGCATGCTTCATTTATCAAAACAAGCAGTTTTAAATGAAAATAAAGTCAACAAACGTAGTCGCTTGTTGCCGCAATGCATCTGTGGCACTTAGGCATTCACGCACACACACAAAAGCTCATTAAATTAAAAAAGTTTAAGAGTTTTCTCAGTTGGTCCAGATTTTTGCCATCTGGATTTTTGGATTTCTACTGAATTGACAACCTGGCAGATCAGTGAGGTGCTCTGTGGCTGAAGAACAGGTGGGGTGTTGGTGACTGAGGCACACAGGCTGCTAGTGACTCTGGTCAAAGGACCCGCACCATGCTATAGGCTGCTGGAGACAGGCTAGAGACAGGTTTAGGATCTGAGGTGTGAGTGGGTGCCGAGAGTGCTGAGGGCTTCCTGATTGTGTCAGAAGTTTGGATCTGAAGCTTGGGTTGCTAATGGTTTGGACTGAAGTCTGTGTGGCAGCAAAGGCCTGCAATAGTGTTGGAGGTGAATCCACGGACACTCAGTGACTCTGGGGAGACTTTCTTTTGCTTTCTTTTCTCTGGCTGTAAGAGGGGAGCTGGGAAATTTCTGCTGATGGTGAATTGTTGTTGTCTGCCTTTTGGTAAACTAAAGGAAATTCTGTGTAATATTACATTTTCTGTTTTATTAAATGACAATAAAAGAAATTTGAACCTTCCAGATCGGTAGAAGTGATGTACCAGAATTTTATCAAAGCTGATGCTGGATAATATTTATCCCTGTCATAATACAAAAAGGTTGCAGGCCCATGATTTCTTAACCACTGCTTTCTATGGGTATCTTCTCAATGTGTATTGGAGTACATGCTTTTGGTATTGGCTCAGTGGTGGCACAGTTTGTTCCAAGTTAGGTGATGAATTCATGTTCCAAACCAGAAGCATGAGACTGGAACCTCAATGTAACACTATAGCTGCTTTCAGCTAAGACACTTAAATTTAAATTTAGACATACAGTACAGCGACAGGCCCTTTGGGCCCATGAGCCTGTACTGCCCAATTACACCCAATTGGTCTACAATCCCGGTATGTTTTTGAAGGGTAGGAGGAAACCCACACAGACACAGTGAGAATGTACAAACTCCATACAGATAGGACCAGATTCAAACCCCGGTCCCTGGTGCTGTTACATCGTTGTGCTAACATGAAGCTGAGATGCTCCCAAATGGGCATAAAGTATCCAATAGCACTATTTGAAGAGAGGCCAGAGCAATTTTCCTGGCCAAGATCTATTCTTTTATTAACATCACCATCATTCTGCTCCTTATCTCATTGTGGGATCTTTCTTAGTACTGAAGTCATGAAGAGCATTATTTAATTGCAAATGAAATCTTGCTTTCTGCATCAAGTAACATATTATGTTCAGAAACATCTCAAGAATGCATCATATACAGTGAACTGTAATTAATTACAGAGACTTTTTGAAAATCAGTCTCACGTTGGATGTTTCAAAGTGCTGGGATGGTCGACTGTAACCAGTCTTCATTCAGGAAGCAGTTAAAAAGAGTAGTGTGATGGTAATTGAATAACGCAGGTTAAACAGGTCAATTCAATGGCCACCTTAACCACCACACTAAATGTCCATTCTTTCTACCACTAGTACAGTGCAGCTGCATTTTGTACCATCTGAGAAATGCAACACCTCGCAAACCTGCAGCCTCTACTCCGAGAACAATAAGGTCAGCAGGCACCTGAGAACACCAGCTCCTGCAAGTTCCCTTCCATGCAGCACACCAAGGTGACATGGTAATCTTTTGTTAGTCTCCCATTATCACAGGTTCTAACTGCCTACCCAACATCATTGTGGGAAAAGCTTAATCAGAACATCAGAATCAGAATTATTTGTCATGAACAAGTCACAAAATTTGGTGTTTCTGCAGTAGTTCAAATAAATTGGCTCACCCACCACCTTCTTAATTGCAATTAGGCATGGGAAATAAATGCTGCTCTTGCCACTGTCACCCACAACCTGAAAACTTAATAAATTAAAGTTAACTTTTTTTTTGCATCAATGGATGTGATACATGTTGACCATAACATTGGGAATAATGGTAACAAATTGGGAGAAAGAGAATGTTTTACATTTTATATAGGTTCTTTCATTTCTCAGAATCCATTGCTGTTGATCCAATTCAAAGATAACATGGCATATTATCATTTTCTTCAAACCAATGCCATGTTATGGGATCTTCAAGGCCCACCAGTGCGGATGGAAGGTTTTGGTTTAATTAAAAGTAAGCCACCACTGGATGACCCCTGTCCCTGCACACTCCAGACCCTCTTTGCGTGTAAGTTGCTTTAGTGTCAGGGATAGAAATTATAAATACATAACCTTGTGATTCAAACCTCTCAAAATCATATCATCAAGCCCCATTTTAGATCTTAAATACACAATCTAAACTTATTTTTCAGTGCTCTATTGAGTGCATTCTGTGCTTTGCACAAGATATTAATTGGGGAATGAACTTCCTTTGTAATGAGATGCACAGGATCCAACAGTCTCTTGTGAAAGGTAAGAAAAGTTTCTTCTATCCTGTCCAACATCAGCTCCAGAACCATATTGCTGCAAAGGGGTGGGGGGGGGGGGGGGGGCTTTAGTTGACAATATGTGCTCCAATTATTGATCTTTCATCTACATTTGGATGATCAAGGGATGCTAAACAAGGATTTCCCAAATATGTGGGCTCCTTGTATTATTCTTTGACCATGGCCAGTGGGCTGATATCGCCTCCAACAGTGCATCTTGGCACCTCACAGTTCAGCAGGCAACTTTGAAGAAGACCGCAGAGCCCACCTCACTGACAAAAGATAAAGGAGGAAAAACCCAACACCCAACCCCAACCAACCAATTTTCCCTTGCAACCGCTGCAATCGTGCCTGCCTGTCCCGCATTGGACTTGTCAGTCACCAACGAGCCTGCAGCAGACGTGGACTTACCCCTCCATAAATCTTTGTCCGCAAAGCCAAACCAAAGAAAAAGATTACTGTGTACTTTGCATAATGGCTGATCTGTTTATGACAGAGATAAGACCATTTTCTTCTCTCAGAGGTTGATGAGACTTTAAACACTCTTGCTCAAAGGACAATTGAAGTTGTGTCTGAATATTTTTAAAGCAAAGGTAGATAGATTTTTAATAGGCAAGGGGAAAGATGGTTATTGAGATACATGGGAATGCAATGTTAAAGTAACAGTCAGATCAATCATGATCTTATTGAATAATGGGACAGGCTCAAGGGACCTATCCACAAATTCTAACATTTAAAATCAAAGATAAATACATTAAAACATGTTTAATCATACCAGGTCTTGTTTTTAATAAGAATTTCTTGTTGGGTGAAGATACAAGATTACAATTTTACAGAGCCTGTTAATATCTCAATCCACTTCTCAGTAAATTAAATGAATTTAAAATCTAGTGAATAGTGCGATGGCCGTTGTGCAAAGAAAGAGGCCACAATGAATAAGAAATCAAACAGGTTTTTTTTAAGATAATGAGTGAAGGAAGAATTACGGATGGGAAAATAGTTTGTTCTTTCTTCATCTGAGGCATGGGATCTAAGATCTGTTATCTCAGCAGAAGATGGAAGCAAGGTCATGAAAAATGCACAGAATGTCTTTTTCAGAGATTTAGGGGCAACCCATTGACCTTAATATGTATATTTTATATTGTATGTACCTTGACAAGGACTTGTCAATTGTTTTACAGTCCAAATATACTTGTTCTGTAAATGTGTTTTTTAAAAAGATGATTTCTTGAGTTGACTGGGAATGGAAAACCTTCCTTCATGATTCTCATACTGTCACAATAGATTTTTATTTCCACTCTCTATTGTGGACTTGAAGCACACTTATAAAGGTAAAGGTTCCATTATTGTCATACAATACTACTCTTAGAATTAAATGTACATATACTTCCTACAGCCAATTTCTTTGCTGAATGTAGATGTTAAGGTTCTTTCTAAGGTTTTGGTCAGTAGGTTAGAAAATATTCTTCCCTCTGTCATATCTAAAGATCAGACTGGATTAATTAAAGGTCGTTATTCACATATTAACATCCGTAGATTATTGACCATTGTTTATTCCTTTTCCAGAATGTGTAGTTTCTCTAGATGCTGAAAAGGCTTTTGACAGAGTACAGTGGAACTATTTATTTGAAATATTAAGGAGACTTAATTTTGGTATGGTCTTTATATCATGGATTAAATTGATTTATAATACCCTCTTAGCTATGGTGGTTACTAATAATAACAAATCCTCCTTATTTAGGCTGTTTAGGGGAACTAGGCAGGGATTTCCCCTTAGCCCATTGCTATTTGATCTAGCTTTAGAATCTCTGACAATAGCCCTTAAAGCCACTCATGAGGTTCAAGGGATTGTCAGAAATGGAGTAACTCATAACATTTCTTTGTATGCAGATGACCCATTACCTTATATTTCAGATCCTGAAAGATCTATCCCTGCTATGTTATATGTGTTTTCTCAATTCACCTCTTTTACTGGATATAAATTAAACCTTTTGATTAATATGCAAGTCCCTATGTACACGCAAGTTCAATTAAAGATTGTCAAAGATAATTTCACATATTTAGGGGTTAAAATTGTTGAACAATTTAAAGATTTATAGAAACTCAATTTTTCTCCTCTATTTGAGTATGTGAGATTGTCTTTTTCTAGATAGTCTCCTTTATCATTATCTTTAATAGGTCATATTAATGCAGTTACCTAAATTTTTATATCTATTTCAAGTGATTCCAGTTTTCATCCTGGTAATTTTTTCATAATATTGACTCAAAAGTTTCTTCCTTTATTTGGAAGAACAAGAACTCTAGAATTAGTAAATTTCATTTACAAAAATTGAAAAAAAGATGGAAGTATGGCCCTGCCTAATTTTAGATTTTATTACTGGGCTGTTAATCTTCGTTACCTAACTTTTTGGATTTTTTTATTCTGGCAAATTGGATCGTTCATTATGGACAGATTTAGAATTGTATTCAGTACTTAGTGGCCTCTTGATTGGGTATCTCTCTTTCATTTAGTTTTTCCAAGATCATTAAGGATATATCCAATCTAATGCTCAAATATATATTGCGAATCTGGATCCAATTTATGAATTTTTTTAATTAAAAAAACTTTGTGGTAACTAGAGCTATCACTCATAATTATTTTTTCAACCATCAATAATTGATCAATCCTTCTCTATATGGAAAATCAAAAGTATTTCTTTTGCAAATTTATTTAAGGAAGGTTGTTTCACGTCTTTTGAACAGCTGCTATATAAATATGACTTAACAAATACTATTTTTTAAAATATTTACAGATTATAAATTTCTTAAATATTATATTACTGGACTTTCCATTTGTATATCCACCAGATCAAGTTGATAATATTTTTCAATTCAGTCCTTCTCAGAAAGGATTAATTGGAATTACAGTACAACTCTGATTATCCACAATGGTCAGGACTGGTCCTATTTTGGATGACTGAATTTTTCAGGTACCTGGTCATTTTTTAAAAATAGCCCAGCAGCAACAACAGCAAATCACTTGTATCAATATTTAAACAACAAACAACAAGCAAAGGCTTTTTAAGCATTAAAATAATGTTTAATTTTCATCCAAAAAATTGCTGGCTGCCACCGGCTCTCCACACGTTCCCAATGCTGCCACCAATCACCGAGACCTCCCAACCGCTGCTGCCGATTCCCGACACGTCCCCACCACAGCAGCCAATCCCCAGGAGGCTTACGGGGCTGGTGGAACACTCAGTGGGCTCCTGTCTCTTGTCTCCCTAGGGGTTTATTCTGGCAGGGACTGTTTCGGCTTTGTGTCCTGGTTCTTGATGTTGGAGCCCGACACAAACCCAGTCTTCACCTGTGCACACTCCCCCTCCAAACTGCCCTTGATGATCACCAACATCTCCCCACTGAGGTCCCCCTCCTGCCCAGGAGCCTGAGGTCCCAATCCTGCCTGTTAGGCCGCTCTCCTTGATGACACTGAGACAAGGGATTTTTCTGACTGCTTGCAGTTTGAGAGGGAGAGTTGGCGAGAAAAGTCAACAGGGAAAGGTAAAGAAGAAATGGAAAGAGAGAGGGGAGGGAATTACCTGAAACCTAGAACAATTGTTGTTTTAATTTCATGTTGAGTGAATTTTTTTTCAACCTATGAGAGCAGTTATGCTCTGAAAAATTTTTGAATACCTGAGGATTTCTGATTGTTTCAGATATCCTCATTTAACCAAAAATTTTCATAGGCGAACAGATGTAACTTCCAAGTCCAAAAAATGTCAGATAAATTAGGATTTTGGATAATCTGATTTCAGACAATCAGAATTGTACTGTATATATGATAGAAATTGTGTCCAGTATTTCATGATGATTAAAAAAAACTTTGGAATTGGAACTTGCAAGACCCTTATTGGAGGATGTATGGGACAAGATTCTTAAACTGCTGAATACATCTTCAATATGTGCCTGACATTCATTAATCCAATGCAAAGTGATGCATTGTGTTCACATGTCCAAAAATAAACGGCTTGTACCTTTTCGAATATTAATCCCTGCTATTAAACCAGCTTAATAGCTGGTGCATAAACGATGCACCTCTTTGAATTGGATTAATGAATGTCAAGCACATATTGAAGGTGTATTCACCAGACCAAGGGAGGTTTTCTGTATCTGAGTAATGGGCTGCGGCCTTCTCCTCATTATTGGTTAGAAGAGCCATCTTATTCAAATGGAAAGACTCTAGACCTCCAACAGTGTTTCAATGGTTCTCTCATATTATGTCCGTTTAAGTTTAGAAAAATATTAGATATCTTGTGTTTGATTCATTGGTGAAATTTGAAAATACATGGTGACTTTTTATTTCTTATTTTCATTTGATGTAAATGTTTTTAATGTGATTAGATGTACTCACCCTTCCAGATGAAATATAATCTTTCCTTTGCTATTTGATTCACAGTATGAATCAAAAGCTACAAAATATAAGTAACCCTCAGGATAAGCTGCTCAGATTTTTTTTTGGTTCATTTTTTTAATAGAGTAAGTTAGGTGTTTTTTTTCATATGTGTGTATGAAAAAATATATATATAATATTTTTGATGTCTCTTCTGACTTTACCTAGTACAGTGGAGGAGAGACCGAGTTTATACTGTTTGAAATTTTATCTTGATATATATATATATATGCGATATTGTAATTTCAGTTTTGGTCCTTTTTCTTCATTATAGAACCCAGTAAAAAAGATTGAAATGTAACATACATGAAATTCTTTCACTTTCGTCTACCGTAAGACAGAGAGTCACCATTTTGTCCAGCGCCCCTCACCTGATGCTCCCGGGCAGTCTCCCATCCAAGTGTTGACCATGCCTGAGCCTGCTTAGCTTGGAGGAGAGATCGCCCAGGAACACCAGGCGCTAAAGTATAAGAGAGTTAGATAAGGGAGATAGATCACCTCATTGAGTGGTGTCACACCAACAACCATGCACTCAACATTAGCAAAACCAAGGAAATGATTGTGGACTTCAGGAGGAAGTCAGGAGAATACAACCCAGTCCCCATCGAGGGCTCAGTGGTAAAGAAAGACAAGAATTTCAAATTCCTGGTATCAACATCCCTGAGGATCTGTCCAGTGTCTCCATGTCGATGCAATCACGAAGAAAGCTCACCAGTGGCTATACTTTGTGATGTGTTTGAAGAGATTCGGTATGTCACCGAAGACTCTAGAAAACTTCTACTGGTGTACTGTGGGGAGCATTATGGCTGCTTCCATCACTGGTTCAGAAGTGAGAATGCTCAAGTCAAGAAAAATCTCCAGAAGGTTGTTAACATTCTGCAGAATCAAGGGCACCAGACTTCACTCCATCAAGGCCATCTACAAGAGGCAGTATCTTAAGAAAGCAACCTCTATCCTCAAGGATCCTCATCACCTAGGCCATGCCCTATTCACTCTGCTACCATCGGGGAAAAGGTAGAGGAGCCTGAAGACAAGCACTCAGTGGCTCAAGGACAGTTTCTTCCCCACTACCATCAGATTCCTGAATGATCAGTGAACCAAAGACACTGCCTTACTTTGACTTTTCCTGCACTACTTTAATTATTGTTGCAAGGTGTTTATTTGAATGTTTACACTGTGAAGCTGTCGCAAAACAACCAATTTCATGACTTGTTCATGACTAAATTCTGACTTTGATTCTGAAGAGTAAAGTAGCCCACAACAATCGAAAGGTAATCAGGAATAAGGTGGATATCTTAATTCCTCTGATTTGCCTTAATGGTGACCTACTTATCTCTGAGCCAGATGGTTGTGAATTTAAACCCACCCCAAAGATTGAGATGCATCATTTAGGATGATATTTCCATCTAGTATTACATTGCCAAATGTGCCATTTTTCTGCCCATGAAGGTATTACATCAAACTGATCAAAGTTGAGCAGCAGAGTTCTTCCCAATGAGTTGGTCAATGCGTTTCCTTCAATGTATATTAATGCAGGCAAACTATTTTGTTGTTTCATCCCTACTTGTGAGAGCTAGAGTAAATTGGGCCTTGCAATTACAATGGAATGACCAATTATAATTACAGTTTTAAAATGATACAGGGTCTTGTTCTTCGGTCTGGGGGCTGAACTACTAATCCCAATCCACCATTTGCTTTGGGGAGATTTCTTTTAACTTCTGAATCCCAATTTTGCATGAACTATCTGTTTGCAGGCTTGTCGCCTTTCCAGCGTGGGGCTGGTTTATTTTAGTCTAAGTGCATGAATCATTTTGAGGTACATCACTTTTAGAAAAGGCAACTGTGTGGGTATGTTTCAGCAGAATGGAACATTGCAAACTACACAGATGTTCCCCTGAAGTTGAATCGAGAGAGGAGGCGGAGAGAAGACGGGGTGAGGCGAAGAGGCCTTTTCGAGCGCACAATTGAGAAGATGCTCCGTCTTGACAAAGCAGAAACAAGCCGATCCCCCATGGGCGTTTAACATCAATGAATAAAAGATTAGTGAAATGGTACAAGGAACAAAAGCACTGAAAAATGCTTAGACCATAAACCCCATGGAGGCATGACAGATCTCTGGATCCCATAGATCGGGGCAAAGCCGCTGTCCATCGGCGGCCTCACGTCGCCCAGATGAAGGTGCGGAGTCTGGGATAGCCCAGTCTGGGGAAGGAAGGCCGCTTCCATAACGCGCCGGGTGAACTGGACGGAAAGGGCGCAGGTTGGTTGCTGGACAACTCGAAACGAAAGGAGAACTGGAAATAGTGGCACCTGGAGCCACACGCGATCTGCTGGAGGAACTCAGCAGGTCAAGCAGCATCAGTGGGAGAAAAAGGGACGGCAAACATTTTGGGCCAGAACCCCCTTCATCCAACCTGGTGAAGAAGTTTCTGCTCGAAACGCCGCCCCCTCCTCCTCCTCCCCCCCCCCCCCAAGTTCTTCCAAGTGAAAAAGAAAGCTTTCCGTCTGCTCATTCCAAGTCCATCGGGCTTCCATCCCTCAAACGGAGATTCGGGTATCAGTAATAACAGCCCCGTTTAAGAAGTAGCCTTTCCATGAAGCGGGAGGCGAAGAGACGCAGCGCAGCGATGGACTTTCGGCCCATCAAGATGGTCCCTGCCACTTCAGGACATGATATGAATAATCGAGAGGGAGTGAAGCACGAGTCCCGGCAGAAACACGTGAGTGACCCCCCACCACCGGTTGGGGATGAGGTTGGAGACACCTCTGGAGGCAATGGGTTAACATGGGCCATTTTTAGAAACAGCGGCAGCAGAGCTGATGAATGCCCCGGGGCGACCCAAGTGGTCTGAACCCCCCCACCCCCCCGGCCGGCACTTATCCCGAGATAGGGCACGAGTTGTGTGGGGAAATGAACACATGGGCATGGACAGGAGTTGAAGATGACCGGGCATTTATGCAAACTGGCAAGAGTTTATTGTCGCTCGCTGGTCCTGGGGGAACATCTGGAAAAAGTTGGTCGTGCCAGTTTTCCGGAATCCCGAGAAGCCAGGGAGTGATCCTCAGCCTTGCCCTCCGCTCCCCCACCCCCTTCGCCCAGTGCCCTACCTTGCCTCGTGCGATAGAGACTGTCCACACCAACAGCAGCGTCCAAGGGCGACAGGAGGTGACATGTTAACAAAAATCAGGGCTTCCTCTCTCCACCCAGACCCCGTCTGATCCGCGGACGTCACTTTGCCGAATCCTTGCACAAACGCAAATTACAGCAAGCCGAGGGGGAGGGGGGGGGGGGGGGGGGAAGAAAAAAGCTCGTCCCCGCCTCCCTCCCTCTCTCTCTCTCTCTCTCTCTCTCTCCCTGCGCGTCCTCGCCATCACTATGGAGACACCTAAAAGAGATCACAGTGGAGGAGGAGGAGGAGGAAGAGGAGCGGGGCGGGGGGGGGGGGGGGTAGGGGGGGGGGGGGAGACCATGGAGCCATTTCAGCATGGAAAGGCTGCATCAGGTCGCCTACCTATGCACCGACTTCGGGCTCAGCGCTCCCGGGCTCAGCCCGGGCTCCACAGTCCTCCGGTGAATGGATGCTGATTCCTATCACAGGCAACTGACAGCGTCCACAAGGCAAGAGATGCTCTGTTGCTAGGTTGCACTACGCCAAACACCGGGAGCCTTAGCAACCGGACTTCATTGCAATGATCTTCACTTTTTGGGGGGTTTAAATCTCGTTAAGATCGTGATTCCCCCACCCAAAAGGATCTGGAGGCTACGCGATCAACGAAGGGACTTGCTTGTCTTCAGTCGATCTGGCGGTAAACAATGCGAACTATAAATTATGCATCAGTGGAAATGTTTCAAGAACGCATGGTCGTCGAGAGTTGTACAAGTAAAGGTGGATCTGCTCGAAACGCAGCAGGTTGTATTGGTGACGAGCTTTCTTGAAGGATCAGTGCACAAGACTGGCGCTTCGTTACCTTCGGGAGATTGTACAGTTCTGGAGTTGTTTAAATCCGTTCGGGTAGTTCACATTTGTATATCCAAAGAGTGGAACTATTCCCCACTCTCCGAGTTGACATTCCTCTCCCAATCAAAACCCTAACACATTTTGAACACAAATCTGCTTGTGGGATCTTGCTGCCCCACAGAGTGTCATGTGGGGTGCAGCAAGATCCCATAAACAGAATTATTGAGTATCTTCCTGCTTTGTTGATTGCCCAGAGGTTATTTGCAAATCAAATTACTTAATTGTAGGAAATTTGAAATGATCTTGAATGGTATGAAATATGATTTTTTTAAAAATTTGATTGTATATTAATGACCTGCTCCCAATTCACTTGTTTTGATTAATTATACTTGTAATACTTGTTAATTATACTTGTTTTGATTGTATATTAATTACCTGCTCCCAATTCACTTGTTTTGAAATCTATATTATTTCTTTCCTCACTTTCCATTCAAATGATTGACTTCTACTTCCAAAGGAACTAGCCAGTTTCAAGACTTGCCGTCTCTCATTTGTGTATACTGAAATTGTAGCCGACACAAAGTTATATTTCTCCAAAATTCAGACAACTGCACTTGCCATCTTGAGTCCTTGGAGAGTAATAAAGTCAGAGCCTCCGCACAGGAACACTGGGATTGATCATTAATTTTCAGCTGCTGCCCCCAATCAAAATGAACTAACAGCACAGGTTGGGAATTGAGAGTTTATGGAGGTCATGAGGACTGCTGAACAGCAACTTCACTTGAGTTCCATCAGTTAAAAAAAAAATAGGATTTGTTAGAAAGAAAGAAATGTAGAAGTTTATCTGCGGGTAAAATAATTTGCATCTGTCAAGTGGGGTTCTCATTAATACTTTCAATGGGAATTATCAGAAGCTGTTAGACTTCAAAACATGTGTGTGTGGGGTGTAAAATAATTTGCATCAGTCAAGTGAGGTTCTCATTAATGCTTTCAATCGAAATTACCAGAAGCTGTTAGTCTTTAAAACGTGTGCGTGTGAAAAGTTAAAATTCTGACCTTCAGTTCATATCCCACAACCAGACATAAGAAAATGGATCCATGTTACTTCTTTTAATGTTCCTTGAGCCTGGAGTTGGTACTGAGCATTTGTAATCATTTGCATTCTTCTTTCTTTGTATAGCGCTTCTGCTAGTGTATAATATGAAATATCACGATATGCAAAGCAGAGAACCTCCACCTAACATCGTTATGGGTAATTTGTCTTTAAACGATGTGATCTTGTATTTTAAGGTTAACACTGCCACGCTATTAGACAAACACATTGTGCAAGCTGGAACAAGACAGCTCAGAATCTAACACTTGAAAAACAGATGGTTTACTTAACTTCCAGATTCAATAGGGGACTAACAATGAAACTGCTTTCTGACCATGTGACATGCAATTATAAGTAACCTGTCTGCTTCATGTTTCTTCTGCTAATTAACCCAGTAAAAACATAAATGCCAGAAGTAGAGCAAGGATCCAATGGAATTTCAAAGCTTCATTATTCTTTCGAACAACTGGATTTCTAATATAGATGTAAACAAATTGACAAGGATGGGACTTTGAATGACCTGAACATAGGTTTGCTCAATGCAGAAGACCTGCATTATCATTACATCCAATTTACATCATGGGAAGAGATCCTAAATTGCTGGGTTGGTTGAGTCACATTAGAAGGATGTAACACTACATCCTGCACTTTAACAAGGTCCCACATGGTAGGTTAATTTAGAAGGTTAGATCGTATAGGATCTGAGGTAAACTGGCCAATTGGATTCAAAACTGGCTTAGTGGAAAAAAAGGCAGATGGTTGCTTACCTGATTGGAGACCTGCAACCAGTGATGTTCCACAGGGGTTAGTGTTGTTTGTTACCCAATATTAAATATTTGGATGGCAATTTAGTCAGCATACTTAATAAATTTGCAGCTGACACCCAAATTGATGGTGCAGTGGATATTGATGAAGGATATTTAAGTTTACAACATGATCTCAATCAGTTGGAAGCTAGGAAGCAGCAAATGGAAGTTTGACAAATATGAGATGTTGTACTTTCATAAGTCTAACCAGGGTAGGACTTTAACAGAAAATGGCAAGGCCCTGGAGAGTGTTGTAGAACAGAGAAACCGGGGACAGTTTCATGACAGTGACACTCTTGAATAGGCTAGGTCTTTAGTTCCAGGACCATAGAAGGCTGAGAGGTGATTGTAGAGAGGATTATAAAATAATAGGGACATGGATAAAGTGAATGCTCACAGACTTTTTCACACGGTAGATGAACAAGAGGGGACATGTTTAAAATGATAGGGCTGAGATTAAAGAGGGAAACTTAATCTTTTTCACTCAGAGTGTAATCTGTATTTGGAACAAGCTGCCAGAGGAAGATAGAGAAGCAAAACAATTGCAACATTGAAAAGACATTTGACAGATGTATGGATAGGAAGGGTTTAGAAAAATTTGCCAATGGGATTATCCCAGAATACCTATTTAGTTAGGATGGATGTTGGGCTGAAGAGCCTATGACTACTCTCTGCACTGTAACATTACACCTTCCACTTTTATTATTGCACTATCTGCTATACTTAAGTACAGGTCGACTTGCCTGGATAGCATGTAAAACAAAGTTTTATACTATATCTCAGTGCACACGACAATAAGAAAAAAAAAATCACTCAATTCATAAATTAATTATATTTTTTGGAAGAGTATCAGATTTGGTGGGTTCACAGAGAGGCGAGCCTGGACTCAAATGTTACAATCACATGTAGCTTTAATTAACACACAGGAGACAATTGGGGAGAACGTAAAACGGTACTCGATTTCTACAGGTAGACCTCTACTTACGATGGTGTTCTGTTCCGGGACTCGCAGTGTAAGTTGAAATTATTGTAAGTTGAAATTGGGAAAAATAACATGAGATTTTACTTAAAAATGTGAGATTTTGCCAAAAAAATGCAAGATTTCCCCCAAAAAACACGTGATTTTGCTGAAAGAACATGAGATTTCACCAAAAAATGCAAGATTTAGCTGAAAAAAAGCGAGGACAGAACCATTTTAACTTTGAAATATTGTATGTCAGGACATTGTAAGTAAAGGTCTATGTATATTACTTAAACAACAATTTAGCCATTCACATCAGACTCCAATACCAGTAGCCACCTACACTCTACACACTCACACAATTGAGTAGACAGTCTACAGACAGAGACTTTCACACTCACACACCCAATTTCAGGGGTGCGGCTCTCTGCAAGTACTGATCTATCACAGTACTTGCAGCTTATCTTTAGTGTAGCGGACTCCTTACATTCGACACTTCCAGCGATGTCCACAGTAGCAACCTGGCCTGAAACGATGACCAGGGCTTGGACCATGAGGCAGAGAGAAAGAATGTGCTGTGCTTTGGTGTTATATTCAGTGCTAATCTGTGTTTCTAGCCAATAATGACCCTAGGTTATTTAAATTATCCAAGGTGTACACTAATGGGTGGCCAGAGTCCAACCTTGATTGACAGGTGATGTGACTTCTGAATAAGTTTTAGACAGGGAGGATACATGACCACCCACAATCCACAATATTCTAGGCAAGCAGGGAGACCACGTGTTTCTTCACAATCCACATATAACAAGCCCATGCAATTTACTGGCAAAAGCAACGAGACTCTTCCAAATGTCACTGACTGCACACATTCCTTTGCATCTCCCAGCTTTCAAATCTGCACAGACCTAAACTTTCAAGCCATTGAATCATTCAGGTCAATGCCCAATGTCTTGACAGCTGTCACAAGGCCCTCATTTTCCTGCTGAATACTGTATTATTGGTATTTCAGCTTTATAGCAAATCAAAGAGTGGTTATGGGATGTCAAGGGCTATCTGTTGATAATGGGGTTCATTATTATGATAAGCAAATTCATGCACACTTGAACAGCACTGTAAATGAATCATTCTAATATATGATCTTTTAGTAAACCAGTTTTAGAAAAATACCTTTGTTGGATTTTTTAAAATGAAAAAAATAAATATTGAAATGCTGTTTATTCCATGAAAGAAACATATAGTATTGTGTTTGCCATTTGGTGGCTTCAAATAAAGTTTAGTAAAATATTAACAATGATGAAAATCCAGTCATGGACTAGTTTTGAAAAAAAATCTATCAACATCTATCTAGCTTAAATGTACAAATCACAATAGTCGACAAATTCACTCTCACTTTTCTTCAAACCCTTCCTAAAATAGTCAGTCATAAAATTCCAATTGCTATGATAAATACAATAACACAAAATATGCTGGAATAGATCATTGGTGTTTGTTCTCTGGAGAAGCCTTCCGGCATTAGCAGAGTAAGTGTCAAGATATGTGATGAAGTGGTAGATGATGCACAACATTGCCATCAGATGGGGAGCAAGCAGGAGCAGAAGGATGACAAAGGGATGAGATGATGGAGGGAGTCTCTTTCTACTTAGGGCTATCCACAAAGTATGAATTTGAGTGTAATACCTCTAACCAGCTTCTCATCCATCAGCTGGCACAAATCTATTCTCCATGTTTTACAATCTACATTTCCTCAATGGAACAATAACATTCCACTGAGAATAAATATTCTGATTATCAATGCAATTGTGCCTCATTATATATCAACATGCATGGATCAGAATTCACTTGGTCCCTATATTCTGTCTAGTGGTCCCCCAGTGACTGGAAGGTTTCTGAACTTCAGTATAAGAAAGTATGAAGAGATTAGATCAACACTTTGCATCTTGTTGTGAAAGGAGCAGATAATCAACTGCCAATGGGGGAGGTTTCCAATAATAGCAGCATTATCAACAATGGTAAAGCAAGAATGTGAGACCTAAAGGCAAGAGTGAAACCCGTGCAACCATGTTTAGCCAGGCGAGCTGAGTGAATGGTCCACCTTGGTGTCCTCCTCATCTATCTCAGTCCATGTGATATTAAGAAACATCTCAGAGCACTGAAAATAACATCCAGACAGCATCCAAGCAATAGTACGAAAGACTTGCTCTCCAGAACTAGTTTAGATTTCAGATTTATTGCCAGAGTACATACATGACATCACATACCACTCTGAGATTTTTTTTTGCAGGCGAGGCAGAATTACCACTTATTGGTAGTACAAAAAAAAACTGTACACGGTATATACATGTAATCAAATTAGGAACTGTAAACAGATAATGAATGTAAACAAGCCGACTGTGCAATACAGAGAGAATTAAAAACCCAATAAAGTGCATAAATGAGAGTCCTTAAATGAGGCCCTGATTGAGTTTGTTGTTGAGGAGTCTGATGGTGGAGGGGTAGCAGCTGATCCTGAATCTAGTGGTAGGAGTCTTGTGGCACCTACACCTTTGTCCTGATGGTAGCAGTGAGAACAGAGTGTGTCCTAGATAGTGGATCCTTGATGATTGCTGCTGCTTTCCAACAGCAGCATTATTAGACGATGTTCTTGATAGTGGGGAGGGTTTTGCCTGAAATGTCCTGGGCTGCGTTCACTACCTTTTGACTGCTTTACACTCAGGGATATTGATGACCCCATACCAGTCTGTAATGCAGCCGGTCAGCACACTCTCCACCACACATCTCCAGAAATTTGCCAGGTTTTCTGGTGCCATACCAAACCTTCGCAAACTTCTGAAGAAGTAGAGGCATTGATGTGCTTTCTTCATGATGTGTTGGGTTCAGGAAAGATCCTTTAAGACAGTGACTCCCAAGAACTTAAATTTGCTCACCCTCTCCATCTCTGATCCTCCCTTCCTGAAGTCAACATTTGTGCCTCTAGCAATGCTTTTTCAGTATAATTAAAACTGTGGCATTATAAACATGGAAAATTATCGAGGTATATCCATTTTACAAAAAGCTGAATATATCTAATTGGCCCATTGCCATACAACTTTTAGATTCTGACTAATTTAGTTATAATCCCATGAATGGTAGCTTTGCACCATTGGCACAAACACCAAATGTCTGAACTTGTGATTCCTCTCATTCTGAGAAGGATTACTGTTGCAACAACACATCAAAGTAGAGTAAAACCTGTTTCTCACTCATCAGTAGAGTGAATGATGATAGGCCAATGTTATCAGGCAGTATAACCAATTATCTGGTCACCAATGCCCAGTTTGTGATTGGCCAGGACCACTTGTTCTTTAACTTCATCAAGTCTTGGTGATAATGCAGAAATGAATGGGTTCAGAAGTTGTCTTAGGGAGTAGGCAAGTAGTTAGTAGATATAATATGACAGGGAAAAATGTGGGTTTTTCCATTTTTGATGGAAAAGTGAAAAGAATCAAAAAGTTATTGAAATGGAATGAGATAGTTTGTGATATCCGGTGATTCGGAGGAAACGCAATGGGTTGGCATTTAAGTATAGAAAGTTATTAGGAAGCCTGATGCAATATTATCCTTTATCTCACAAGGTATAATGTAAACTGGAGAAATGGATGCAAATTTCTAGGACACTGGTGAGACCACATTTGGAGTGCTGTGGACACTTTTGGTATCCAAATTAAGGAAGGATATACCAACATTGCAAACAGTGCAGAAATAGTTCACTGGGTTTTCCCTTCCACTAAGACATTGATACATGAAGATCATTGACTGGAAGCTCCACTGTGCAGTATAGTGGTGATATGAACTCATTTTAATTGTGGCTCAGGTGATAGCATATCTGGCCTCTAATCCAACAGCTATAAGTTTAAATTCAATTTTAAATTTTATTTCCAGCATGATAGAAGTCTATTCCGGCCATTTAAATCTGTGATGCCCAATTAAACCTAAATTAATTCCATAAGTTTTGGATGATGGGAGGAAACCAGAGTGCCTGGAGGAAACCCATCCACTAGGAGTATGTACAAACTCCTTACAGATAGCGCTGGATTGAGACCTGGGTCGCTAACGCTGTAATAGCCTCACGCTACTACTATGTTAACCATGCCGCTCCATTCATTCCTACTCTAGAGGCACGAGCACAAAAATGTAGGAAGTACCTCACTGTAACACTGAAGGAGAGCTGCATCATAGCAAGTGCTTGTGAAATAATAAACTGAGGTCTTTTCTGCTCTTAGATGAATTTAAAGTTCTGATAGAGCTTGTTTTCAATAATTATCTCCAGGTCATCACTCGCACTTATTCTCAATTTAAATCACACAACTGGGGCTCTTACTATATACAAATTGTCAACATATTTCCTTCAACAGTGATTGCCTTTCAAAAGTACACATTAGAGGCAAAATTCTTTCTGAACTCCTGAGATTTTGAAAGGCACCAGATAAATATGTCTTCTTTTTGAAACAGGAGAAGTAGACTTTCTTAGCTTTCATTATTTAAACATTCTAGCTGAATTTAGGAACAACCTCAAATGCAATATTTCCGGGGGCTTTATTAATCCTGGATGAACACATATTTTGCCCTCCTTTCATAAAACACCATAAACTCTATGGATTTCATTATTAACATGGATATAAAAATAAAAGCAAGATGAATTACTTTTAATAAGGTTATATTTAATATAATATTCACATGGATTGACTTGGATGTAGTAGTGCATAGACCGCTTTTATAATGATTGCATTTGATATTGAGTGCATCACTGAATATAAGTGCATATGTTATATTGATTATCATTAAAGATAATAAGAAACTAAAACATGACCCAATTAAAATTGTCAAAATATTGAAGGAAATATGTCACGCTGAACCAGAAAATCTGTTCAAATACCAAAGGATTCAAGTCCCAAATAGCGAATAGAGAAATAACATGAGGATTACGCAGCTGTCGATTGTTACCATGGAAGCCAATCAAAGTGAGCTTGAAATATTGGTACTGATTGCTGGGAGAGGAAAGATGGGAGTTGAAAACTAGAGGGCATAGATTTAAGATGAGAGGGAAAGATTTAAATAGCACCTTTTCCACGTTAGGTATGTGGAACAAAGTGCCAAACTAAGTGGCAGAGGGAGGTTCAATAGCAAAGTTTAAAATACATTAAGCAAGGTTCATGAAAGGTATATGAGCTGAATGTAGGCAAATGGGACTAGCTGAGGTAGATAACTTGGTTGGCATGGGAAGTTGGGCTGAAGGGTCTACTTCTGTGTTGTAAATCTCTATGGCTAAGACTGTATTGGCCTTTTAAGCATCTCTGCTATCTGCTCACACCCAACATTGGCTAGGTAAAATCGATAAATATGGATACATTCATATCTTTGTGATCTGCTGTGACCTAGCATTTATTTTTGCAGCAGCGACCCAGTAGTCACAGCCACCCAAAATTACCTATTTGTTTCAAGTCTCTTTTCTTCTCTTGGTTAATTAGTCTGTTGCAACATGTCCCACCCACCCCCACCCACCCCATCCCCCAACCCATGTGCTCTAACTTTGCTTCATAACTTCTTGTGTGAACCATGTAAAAGGCATCTTGAAAGTTCAAATACACTGCACCCACTGGCAGCTGTAAATCATGTATTAAATGTAATTGATGTTGTTGTTGTCTCATTGATGAGGCAATACCATTGCATATTCCACATAAGTAGAACCACACAGCACAGAAAAGGGCCCTTTCAGCGATCTCCAATTGAGCATGAGCCAATCTCCACCAATCTCATTTGCCCAAATTAGATCCACGTTTCTTTAACCTTTTGTCATCCAAGCACCTGTCCAAACACCTTTGAAACTGTCATTGAATCTACTGTCTGATTATAAAACTCAAAAGAATACATAATGAATTGTTGAGAGTGAAGTCTCTTTCATATATCTATGTTAGCTCTGTGGTGCGCGGTTAGCCAGAATCAGACACACATAAGGTAAAGGCTGTACAACAGGCTTTAATCCACAAAGACTTCCACAGAACCAGGGTAGCTGTGGGTGCAGCAACTCTGAGTGATGCCTCGGGAGGCCGGCGTAGGCTTAGATCCCGGAGGGTGATTGACACCCGACCGGGTGGGGCTTGATCCCTTCAGGCCGACTGATTGACAGCCGGCCAGGTATTGTCCTGTCCCCTTACACTCCTGCAGGTATAGAGGTTGCCCGCTGCAGTAGGCTGGTGGTGTACCAACACAAGCTCTGCCCAATTTGATTATTTATAAATATTCTGCTCCCTCTTGAGCAATTTGATGATGTCAAATGAACTGGGTGCAGGATCCAGTTTCCTCTCTGCCTCCTGCTTGCTTTTACTGTGCTGTGGTATCCTTAACCTACATTCACACAATCACTCTATGGACAGCAGAAAGGGGCATAATTTTTTTTTTAAATCAGCGCTGCAGGAGTTGCTGTAACGGCAGAGATATTGCTGGTTCGAATCTGGGAGAACAAGGGGTGGAGACACAGCTCTGCTCCATGGGGTCCTACTGCCCAGTTTATAATGTCAATGGCTCCGTACATGTTGAAAGAGTTGACAGTGTTTTATTAAAATCATGCCATCACTGGATCTATGCTCAAGATGGTGGTGCTTGTGCCGGGGAGCAGCAGACTGACACTGGGCACCAGAAACAGGGGAAACACCCCCCCCCCCCATTGAGAAGGGGAAGCACAGGAGATGACCCAACAGGACAGGAACAGCGAGGGTCTCAGCAGCTGAAGGACCTTCATGGACTGCAGGCAGTTGGTGACTTGTGGTTGAAGGATTCACACAGGTGGTGGGCTGCTGGTGACGTTGTCAAAGGTCCCACACAGACTGGGGGCTGCTGGAGACTGGCTCATGGGAACACTCACTCTTTTACAAGTACTGTATATTCTTCTACAGGTAGGTGGCCAGATGAATACTATATTCCAAGTATGGTTTCACCAGTGCCCTTTTTAATTAGAGTACAATGTAATTACTCTAATATTCCTATCCTCTTCAATGTAGGCTAGCATGGCATTTCTCTTCCAAAATACTTTCAGGACCTGCACATTAATTTACAGTTTGTCAAGTTCAAGGATATTCATGCCCGACTATATTTAAGACAGAGATCAAAACAATTTTAGATATTAAAAGGGCAAACAGATATGAATGGTGCAGGAAAGTGATACTGAGGTAAAAGATCCATTATGATTTCATTGTATGTGTAAAACTGGCTTGAGATTTTCAATGACTCACTTCTGGCTCGAATTCTTACATTTGCTGGTTCACAGTCACATAGCTTATTTATGTAGATGAAGCCTTTTGAATCACATCTAGCAGAAAATCAATTTCAGTCTCTGTTGGATTTCATAGGTAAATCCAAAAGGTTCCGAAAATTATTTGAGGATCAAATCTGCTATTCTACAACATCCCATCGGAATCCTTCGCATTTGGCTCCATTGAATGAAGGTCAGGTTCCAGACAAAATGAAGTCAAATCCAACCAAATGTTCCCCAAAACATAATCTATCTACCTACTCGATCTAATTCATTCAGTTGCCTCACTTCATATTTATGTGAAGTATCCTATTGCATTAATTCTTCAATTTCATGGCCTGTAAGAGATTCACTGTCATATTCTGTTAAAGAGCAATACCTCCTTTCACATGAAGAGATTTTTTGGGGGGCATAGGCAGTCTCTGAATGATGCTAACAGAAAACCATATCACTCTTCAACAAAAAGATAGATTCATCATCCTCATCCTTTGTATTCCAACTCTTTCTGGACATAGATGGCAAAACCATGACTAAGTATCGATGGCTCGCTCTGTCAGTGGCTCGATGCAATTTCTCAAATTAATTCAAAGAGGAAGAAATCCAGTTTTAAGGTCTGTACGGCCTCTATGGGATGTGCTAAGACCGGTGCTATGATTCTGTCAACAGGATTCTAGCACAATATTTGGAATTGCCAGAAGCTTAATGTTTACATTTCTCTTCTGGGTAGTACTTTGCACATGCGGATAGTGAGCCGATCATGACAAGTTGTCCTGTGGTGAAAGCTCCCAGGCATCGTCTTCAAAGGTTACAGCAATCAACTATGTTCAGACAGCACCCTTTTAAAACCAGGTTTACAACAATAGTCTCATCAGTAGAGAATGTATGCAAATTCTTGACATCTGGATCCTGTGCTTTCTGTGCCTCAACCTCCTGTTCTTTCTCAGTTGTACTCTGTGCATTACTGGGTACATTCTTCTCATACTACTGCCAAAACCTTGTGGAGTTAATGTTAGCATGAATGATGTTGCTTATTTGATGGCCAATGCTTCCATCACCTTTCCAGTTTTGTGCCATATAAATTGGAAAAGGAAGGCGGGACTGCCTCACCAACAATTACCCCCAACAATTACCAGTAAGTCATCAATAAGGAAAATAAAATAAATGAGATTTTTCACTGCACATCCTGAGTAATGACAAAGTTTATGTCACTCCAATTCCCAGTCATATCTCATCCATATTACCAATGGCCAGTGTTCATTATGACATCTCCTCGTATATGGTATCTTGTTGGCATTGGATGACAATGCACCTAACTGACACCCACAGAGTCCATTGACTGGTGCATGGGTCAGATACAATGAATTAATACTTTGGACAAAGGAATTGCAATTAAAAATATTAAATAAATAACTATTGGTACAAAATGGATATTCAATGAAATTATATAATCAGATTAAATCAGGAAAAAGTTTATTTGGCCCATCATTTCTAAGGATAGGAAAATTGCTACTTAATCCTACCTTACAGCTTTGGGTCCTAGCACCATAGGTCACAGTTCTGCAAGTACATGTCCAACTAGATGTTGTGTGTGATGAGGATTTCTGCCTCGACCATCTTTTCAGATAGAGAAATCTTGGTGAAATACTTTTGCCAATGGCATTAATATATTCAGATCTACATAAAGCCCCTTGGAAGTTTATAATCTCAACAGGTGTCCTCTCAGACTCCAAAGGAAACAGCCAAAGCATGTCTAGATTTTCCTCATTATTAAAACTTTCTGATCCTATCAGCATCCTCAAAAATTTGCTCGGTACTTGCATCTTTTCTATGACATGATCAGAACTGTACAGGGTAAGAAGATCAGTATGTCATTAAGTATTCATTTCCCGGTGCTTAATGGAGTGATCATGGAAATGCACAATTTTGCGAGGCATGTGGTATGAGTGGAGATTGGATATGCCTCTATTTAACCAATATAATGCTTCAGGGGGATTGGCTAATTTTGTAAAACTGAAAAAACTAAGGAAACAGTGTAGAGCAAAAACAATATGTACAGTATCACAACTGATCAAGCAGGATCAATGGAGGGAGGGCGGGGGAGGAACGGTCAAACCCATTGAAATTACTCGAACTCTTGAATGTTTACAATTCATTTTTCCCCCACTAATGCTGCTTGATCCATTGAGTTCCTCCAGCAAATAATTTTTGCTCTAGATTCCAATATTGGTGGTTTCTTGTGTCCTTTGGCAATATAGGGTACAGCTTCTAACCTCTCCTTTTCTTAATGCTGTCAGTTTTAATTACCTTTCATCCTTCTGCTCTATATGAATGAGTAACAAGGTGATAACAGTCTCGTTCCTTATTCTGGTCTTATAATGGCTGTTCTGTGTCAGATTATTTTGTCGTGGCTGTGAGTTAATGTTTGGTGCTTGTACAGAGTTATGTTGATGTGTGAGACAACTTCATGTGCTGGCCAAGAGAAGTGGCAGTTAATGAATAAGATATAAGATAGTCATATTAAGGAATGTGTCTTGACTAATGGTTGTGAATGCAATCATCAGAATGCTTTCAGGTTATAGACAGCTTAAAAACTGTATGCCAATTAATTTTTTAGGATCTGTACATCACTAAAAAAAAATTGCTTTGAAGCAATTGGGCTGTCTCAGAGTCACCCCATACTCGTGGGTCTGGATAAAGATGGTAAATTTCCTACACTGAAGAACATTACTGAACTAGATAATATTTTGCAACAAATGGTCATTTTGTGGTTACGATTACTCATTTTTTGTAACTAAAAACGATGCTTAGCTTATTCTGAGAATAGATGACTGTATTGATAAAATTGGGAAAGCTAAATTTCTTACTAAATTGGATTTGTTGAAGGGTTACTGGTGTGTGCCTCTAACTGAGAGAGGAAAGAATATTTCGGCTTTTGTAACTCCATCTGGTTTATATGAGTACAATGTGTTACCTTTTGGCATGAAAAATGCCCCTGCAATATTCCAAAGAATGATTAATTTGGTAATCCAAGGGTTAACACATACAAATGCTTATATTGATGACTTGGTCACAAAAAGTGACATATGGGAAGAGCATCTAATGGAAATGGACAAATTGTTTGCAAAATTATCCCAAGTAAACTTAACTGTTGATTTAGCAAAAAGTCAATTTGCAAATCCTACTATAACATAATTGGGTCATGTAGTTGCTCATGGCAAAGATGCACCTATTCAGGCTAAGGTGAATGCAATTTCTGAATTTCCTATTCCCAATGGCAAGAAAGTGGAGAGAAGGTATTTAGGAATGGCAGGATATTATAAGAAATTTTGCTGAGGTTGTTCTTCCTTTAACCAACATTTTGAAGAAAGGGGAGAAATTTGTGGGAACTAAAGTGTTAAAATCTCCTGATTTTGACTGACTATTTTCTTTAGCAGTGGATGCCAGTGAGGGAGCAACAGGTGCAGTTTTACCCCCTCCATAAATCTTCGTCTGCGAAGCCAAGCCAAAGAAGAAGAATCATGATAAATAGAAAGAGAGAGAGAGAGAGAGAGAGAGAGAGAGAGAGAGGATGGGAAATGTTTGTCATGCTGGGAAGGAGTGACTGCTTTAACACCCTTCTCAATCATGCTACCTGGGTTAGTTTAACAAATCTGAAGCAGAACTCAAAATGGTACAGGTTTGATCCAGGATCCACCGCCAGCCAAGGTGATGGGGCTTTGCTGCTTTGTCTTGTCAATTCAGACAAAATTTCCAATAGCAGCAATTTCAGTGCAGTGAAATGGCACCTTGCTTTGAGAACAATTATTTCCTTGAATGGCCACAAATCTGTCAAACTTTCTTTTTCAGCAAATAGACCAATGAATTCCAAATAAGTCCCA
This sequence comes from Narcine bancroftii, assembly GCF_036971445.1. Lineage (NCBI taxonomy): Eukaryota > Metazoa > Chordata > Chondrichthyes > Torpediniformes > Narcinidae > Narcine > Narcine bancroftii. The sequence goes on along the minus strand of NC_091469.1, from coordinate 270,625,192 downwards.
ACAACAAATGGGTTTGGGACTTTCATTGTTGACAATGATCCTTAGAGTAATCAAGATTATTTTATTGTCATATAATAAAATTGAAATTGTGCTATTACAAGAAATGTCATTTAGTCTACAGTAAGGTAGACAAAGATGCACTAACAGCAGAAATAGCCCAGCACCCCTTACAGCCAGAGAAAGAGAAGCAAAAAAGAGTTTCCCAGAGTAACTGAATGTCCATGGCTTTGCCTCCAGTGCTCCTGCAGCCTCCACAGCCACCCAGCATACAGTCCAATCCATCAGCAACTCGAGCTCTAGATGCACACCTCTGACACGATCAGGAAGCCTCCAGCACTATCGGCACCCTCTCGCATCTCGGTTCCGATACCGAGTAACCCTTCAGCCAGTCTGGAGCCAATCTCCAGCAGGCCTTGTGTGAGTCCTTTTGACGGCAGTCACCAGCAGCCCGCAGCCTACGTGGGTTCCTCACCTCGAGTCACCAACAGCCCTCCACATGTGTGTTCTTCAGCCTCGGAGCCCCTCATGGGTCCACCATCAACCATCTTCTCAGGTTTTCCGGAATAGTGAGTGCAATCTCCCCTTACTAATTAATTCTTTATATTGTACTGGGACTATGAGTTTTTCATGACACATTCATCTTTCGGAAAGTCTTTCCTCACTTTTTGATTTAAAGCTATTGTTCTGCCAGTAATGGATAATTCATACTTATTACAGGATGTGAAATAAAAATACTCCACTGCCAGTATTATTAGCTTTCTTTTCAGAGAGTCATAACATTCTCCTGGTGATAAGAAAGAAAATATGACATCTCAACTTTCTAATTTACTTAAACTTTTCAAGTATCATCCAAGAGAACTTTAACCTTGATTTCTTACTTGAAAAGAGAATGTAATTTAAAAATATCTGTGCTTGTTCATTATGTAAAGATGTTTTGTTAATCCTTTGTTCCATTTTTGGTTGCCTTCTCCTACTAACACTCTCCTTTCACACGCTTCCGCTTTGCTCCATTCAGATCCTTGCTTTCTCTGACAACTGTGGCTAATTCCACTGTCATGCTCAATCGCCAGGGCAACCATCTGCTTTTGCATTCGTCACCATGACGAAAAATGACCTTCTATTTCAGAACTCTCAAAAGAGACAGTCTGCCTTTGCTGTTAACCTATATCACTCTGGCTTGAAAGGGGGTTCAGGCACACCTACACAAACTATTCATGATGGGCAGAAGTAATACCCATCAAAGTGATAGCTATAATGCAATAGAAATAGACAGGTCTTTGGTTACTGTTTGTCAAACAGAGTTTATGAGATGAATGTGTTATTTTTGCAATTTCCTTTTTCTTGCTTGTCCAACTGTTACTGAACAGGCATTTCTAGACGCAGTGTCAGAGGATTCAAACCCCAGCACAGCATTGTCCCATGTGGCACAAGCAATTCAGGAAAATCAGGCAGGTTCTAGGTGCGCGTCTTGATATTTCACTAAACACGTCATTCTTTCCCTACCATAACTGTTTACTATTTCGTAGATTAGCTGTTTAACTCCATCCTTGCCAATGGAAAAAGAAACCAAATGATCTGCTCACACTCACTATCCGAGACGCCTATTTACAAAACAATGTGCGCACGCGCACGCGCACACACACACACACACACACACACACACACACACACACACACACACACACACACACACACACACACACACACACACACACACACACACACAAACACTTGTCCTGCATATGTATTGCTTGTCTGTATGTATATAATGTCTTGTGTGTTTGCATGTTTTGCCCTGAGGACTAGAGAACCCTGTTTTGTCGGGGTGTTCTTTAATAAACTTGATTTGACTTGCTGATGAATCTCCACAGGGGAAGGGATGGGCACAAAACAGGGAGCAAGGGAATAAAAGAGGGCACTATGAATGGGCAGGAAGAATGAAGGGATTTCTCTTTATTTATTTCTTTCTTTATTTGGACAAGATAACAGGCCCTTCAGGCCCATGAGCTTGTGCTGCCCAAATACCCCAATTATCCTACAACCTCCTTATGTATTGAAGATTAAGAGGAAACTGGAGCACCCAGAGGAAACCCAAGCAGATATGAGGAAAACGTGCAAACTCCTGACAGATCCATCCTGGAGTTGAACCCGGGCCACTAACTGTGCTGCCCAATGTTCTGAAATGTATTGCTCTGGTTCTTGGAAGACCACAGTAAGTTGACATGAAGCAGAGAAGGCTGGGGAATGCCTGACAGAATATATAAAATTGTGAAGGGGATAGATATGGGAGAACATATCTCTACCTTTGGTAGAGGCATGCAAGACAAATATATAGGTATAAGATGAGAGGAAAGGGAATTTTTTCACACAGAGGATGTTTGGAGTCTGAAATGACCTGCCTGCGGAGGTGATGGAAGCACTCAATCATATTTTAGAAGCATTTGGACCAGTCCTTGAATTGCCAAGAAATGGAAGGTTGTGAATGGGATAGGAGCAGAAAAGCTTGACTTGTTGGGCTGAAGGGCCTCTTTCAGAGTTGTATAACACTATGCCAATATCCTAGAACATGGTAGAAAAGCAGAGGAGTTGGAGAAACAGGCAACAATTAAGCAGTATATTTTGAGTTGCCATCTGGCATATAGAATCTGAACATTAGGAGAACACATTGACTGTCCCTTTGCAAAAGGGGTCAATTCAAAGAAAAGGATGAAGTGCTACTTTCTCTCAAGGATATTAGAGAGCAAGTTCTTTTTTTTGTCTATAGCATTCTGTAACATCTGATAGCTTTACATGCACACTTTCTGTTATCAGTTTATCCTCAGATTTGTTGAACTATATGGTGTGTTTGTGTATGTGTGCGTGTGTGTATATTAAATTTGAATTCAAACTCATAATCCAGCAACATAATCTTTTGACAACCAGATCCAGTAATGTTGCAACAATACATATTGATTAATGTATTAACTCCATCTTGACCAGCAGGGCTAAAGTTATTTACCGAGCAACTTCAGATTCAACATAAACTTGTTAATTCCACAGCTACATCTGACACATCTTTCACACTGGTGCTTCCTGAAACCGCGCCAAAAGATCAAATTGTGAAGACCCACATGGTACGCAGAGTTTGTTATCATGTAATCCTGATGGAAGCCTTCCAGAACTTTCATAGAATATCAGATTGACATTAAAAGAACAATGGAGGAAACAATCGGAAGGAACCAAATTGGATGACTAGGTCTCACCATTTACCCTCAATTGGGACAGTTTGATTCACTTCTGCCTTTCCCCCTCTACCTTCCTTTCAGATCCACGAGGATTCCCTTTGATCTCATTTTCCACATCACTAGTCTGTACATTTCATCCCTGCACTGTCCATGGCGGTACAGTTGGCGCAGAGCGCCAACAAATGGAACTGGGGCTCGTAACCCACACTGTCTGTAAGGAGTTTGTACGTTCTCCCTGTGCCTGCATGGGTTTTCCCCCAGGGCTCCAGTTTCCTTCCACTGTTCGAAACATACCAAGATTGTAGGTTAATTGGGTGTAAAATGGGCGGCACAGATCCATGGGCCAAAATGGCCTTTTACCGTGCTGTATGTCTACATTTAAATACTGCCAGCAAACATATGTCTTCCATTTTCATCATTACCTCCAACATATCCTTCACATTTATTCTATCATCACCAATACATTTTTATTAATTTATTGGTTGCAGGTGGAGTTGGAAATTCCATAATTTATTCCCCTTCTCTGATTGCCACTTGGATTGAGAAGGCTGATAAAAACTATTTCCAGGCCCACACTTTGTGAACTAGAAGAGTTTCATGGTCATTCTTACTAAGATTAGACTGTAAAAAAAAATCACTTATTTACTTGAATTTAAACTTCTTCGTTGCCACGAAGGAATTTAAACTTGTGTCTCCAGATCAATGGTTGAGGATTCTTTCCTTTTTCAATATTTTTATTGGTTTTATCAAATAAATGTTACATTGGTACATGACAATAAAATAAAGTATTAAGAAATCTTATATAGTAATTCAAATAGTACTGAAACCCATGATACATTAAAAAAATAAAAAGAAACGCTACACTAATTATCTAATGATCAATCCCTTCCTTTCGGAGACTACCGGCTTAACACAAACAGCCCACTACTAATAATGAAAAAGCAGGTAAACCTTGAGATCAAAAACCATAAACTAATTAATCTTACAAATTTTGGAAGTAATTAAGAAAGGAAGCCCATAAAGAAACAAAGTTAAGATTCATTTCAGTAGTGGATCATCTAATTTTTTTCCTAAATTCAGACAACCCATCATATCAGACAACCATTGAGTGTGAGTGGGAGGGATAGCATCTTTTCATCTCATTAATATGGGCCTTCTAGCGATAAGGGAGGTGAGGGCAACTACATGAAACAGTGAAGCAGTCAATATCAGACCTGTTGGCCCACTCATTCCAAAGAGAGCAAGAAAGGGATTCGGAGTCAAAATAATATTAAGAACTAAAGATAAAGTATGAAATACTCCTTCTCAAAAATTGGAAAGAAAACGACATAAACAGAACATATGATACAGTGAACCTTCTTCAGTTATACATTTATTACATTTAGAAGAGAGATTAGAATAGAATTTAGTCAATTGCACTTTGGAATAGTGGGCCTGGTGTACTATCTTAAATTGTAATCATGAGTGTCTTGCTCAAAGAGAGGTTGAATGCACTCGCTTAAAAGTAGAATTTCATGTAGTTTCACAAAATATCTCTTGAAAATGCTCTGATTGAGAATTCTGTCCATTAGTCCAGTAACCGTGCATTGTACCTAAGTGTAGCCACAATGAATGCTGCTCTTACATTTAGTTTCCTCCCCTTCTAATATTCTGGGTCCCAACAACCCCTTCAGGATGAAGCAACATTTAACTTGTTCTTTCAATTTAGTACATGCTATATTGCTTGGTGAAGACCCATGGGAAATTAAACCTCAGACTGAATGATTTCTCTGTTGGATGCCTCCTTTGTCCACAAGGATGATCTCAATATTTTGATTTCTAATTCTCCTTACCAATCTTTGCCACTTGTGGACCTCCTGCACTGATCGAGAGAAGCTTGGTGTAACCCCTTCTTCTTCATTTTGAAGTTATCTCTAATGCTTTTAAGTTCCAATCAAAAATCCTTGACCAGAAATGTCAATTCTGTTCCTCTCTATATATTGACCTGTTAAGCTATTTCCAGCCTCTTTTAGACTACAGTTGCCCAGGTACCAATTCCTAAGTGATGGTTGTTGTATACAACCTAGGACAGCAAATGTCTGAATCAAATAAAATTTCACAAACAAGAAAGATATATTGTTTTTATTGACTCCGTTATTCAGTAGTGAGCTAACTGAAGTCATTTGTTTACCTTGCACAGTTTCCTCATCAACATGGAGACCTCAGGATAGATCTTCAGAGATGTTGACTACTCAGGAATTTGAAGCTCTTAACCCTTTCCATTGCCATCCTGCACATGATGACTGGTTCCTGTTCTCCCGATTTCCCCCTTCCGAAGTCCACAATCAGTCCCTTAGTTTTGCTCATGTTAAGTGCAAAGTTGTTGTGACACCATTCAACTAACTGATCTGTCTCACTCCTATATGCTTCCTCATTGCTCTCTGTGATTCTGCCAATGAGCGTGATGTCATCAGCAAATGCCACAATAAGGAAAACTGAATAATTAGGGAAAAAACATTTATTTCTATTGCTCAATGGATAAGTACAGAGTACCCAAGGTTGAAATTACTGAAATAATTAGCTATGTACAGTAAAATCCCTGGTATCTGGAATTCAAGCAACCAGCAAAAAATTGAGGAAGTTAAAAAAAAATTAAAATAGATAAGAATAAATATTTAAATAAAAGCTTAAAATTGTAAAAGTGAATATTCTCCGAAGCAACACACAACCCCTTGGTGAAGATGGGAGCAACATTTAGCCAGCGGAGCACCACGGTCGTGTCCTGCCTGCAGCAGCTGTTTGAACAAAGTTTGAATGGCGGCCCCCAGGATGAAGAGCCAGTCGATGCCACTCACCACTTGGGTGAATCTTCCAGAGTGGCTCCCTATCCCTGTCTAGTAAGAGTCGTTATTAGTATTAAGGCTTTATTTATAAATTTGTGGAAGAGGTTTAATTATGATGGTGGCAAGGTTGGCGTAGTAGTTAGTGCAACGCTGTTACAACGCCAATGACCAGGGTTCAAATTTAAATTTACATTTTGTAAGTTATGGAATTTACCTGATTAAAATAAACTTTACATAATTAAGGTCTGCAATACTGGTTTTTTTTTCAAATTACTTTACATTTTGAACTGACTTTTGTCTTTTAAACTGTTTATTCTTAATGCTGCTGCATTAGTTAGGTATTGTAAGAGTGTGTCACTGGTAACTGCAAAATTTGCATATCTGGGATCCACATTCCCCTTAGGTGCCAGATATCGGAGATTTTGCACTATGTCTCTTCCCCATGTCCCAGCTCCCATGCTCCCAGAATTGAGGGAAGTGCATCAGGAGTATTTCTTTCCATTTTTCTTCATGTTATTTATCGCTTCCTTCATTTCAAAGATTTGTTCCATATTTCATCAATTCTAATCATTTTTTGCTTACACAAATTTTTAACCACTTACACAGAAACAGCTTAGTGTTTTACTGATACTGATGTCAAGTTGCTTAGTTTGTGAGGAATCAGTAGATTTAGATATGGAATTTGATCATCCATGGATGGTTTTCAATTCTCATTTTTAAAACATTTCTGTCTTTGATCTTGAGGTTGTCAGTTTGAGTGTACTGACATTCTTCTGATCACAGTAAACCATTTCAAGACTTATAATGTACTCCAAAACGTTCAATTATTAAGGAGTTCCTTCAGTTGTAATCAGAAATAAATTAACAATCTCCTCTCAATTTTTTCCACAATGCCTCCATGAACAGAACTCTCAACTTTATGAAAATTGAATGATTCTTGCATGAGAATATTGATAGGTTCTTGGATTATTACTAAAAAATATTTTGATTAGAAAATGAATGGTATTAATTCAACAAATCATAGATAGATTTTCAAAGGCCTCATAAACTGCCACATAAACGACTTAACAAAATCAAGATGTAATTTTAAGGATGTGTAGTGCAGACTTGAAATCGGATGAAAAAAAAATTATTGTTAATTTTGTTTTTTGCTTTGGAGGATGGAAGTTACCTGTCTCTCTTCCTGAGGCAGGAAGAATAATCCCAACATTAGGGAAACCCAGAACAAGGAATCACAGTCTAAGGATAAGGGGGTAAGCCATTTGGGACACACAGAGTTGTGAACGTGTGGAACTCTCTGCCACAGAATGTTGTTGCGGCTAGTTCATTTGATATATTCAGAAAGGAGTTGGATGTGGCTCTTGTGGCTAAAGGAATTAAAGGGTATCAATAAAAAGCAGGAAAAGGGCATTAAAGTCATATGATCAACCACAATAGTATTGAATAGTGGTGCAGGCTCAAAGGCCTACTCATCCACCTATTTTCTATGATTTTATGATTCTAAGATTCTGCGTTCCAATAAAACTCAAAGAAGTATAAGGAATAACTTCCAATGTGGAATGTCAATGGCCTCAGGACTCAAGATTGATTTCAACAATTTCAGATCACATGCCTTTCCATTTCATGAGTTGGTCAGTTCTGTTGAAAGGTCATCAACATTAACTCTCCTTTCTTCCCCTCTGCAGATGCTGCTTGGCCTTTGCTTTATTTCCAGCATTCATTTCTATTCCATCTCTTCAGCAACTCATTGTTCCCTGCCTCATGCTTCCACCATCTTTTTTCAACAATTTCTCCTTTCTCTTCAACCATTTTATCCTAATTATACTTCCAGACAGATTCCATGCAATAACAAGTCTTTTCCATCCTTCCCAATTGACAGAATGCCATTTTCACCATATGTTCTCTTGGTTTCCATTCAATCATGGATTCAGCTCTTTTCATTGTTTCCTCTGCTCCTGCTTTTTTCTAACTTTCCCTACTTCTGACTAAATCTACCTCAGAAGTTCATTGTGTTTCTCTCTCCCCACAGTTGCCCCTTTGTGTATTTACAGAACTTTCTCTTTCATTTTCAGAAAAAAAACAATCAAAACACTTGAGAAACAATTCACGCAGAGACAACCAAAAAAGAGAAAAACTAGATCTGGAAATGTTGGAATCTTGAGCAAACAAGGAAGCAGCGTCAATGGAGAGAAATGGACCTCAGTTCTTATATAAGTCCAGATATCACCATGATTTTACATTGTTGTGCACATTTGTATGTGTATTGTACTACCAACAAGTAGAAATTCTGCCTGATCCACAGAAAAAAAAATCTCAGGGTTATATGTGATGTCATGTATAAACTGTATCTGACAATAAATCTGTAACTTGCATTTTCAACATTTAATATCAAAAAGGCCATGAGGAGTGACTGAAAACATTACAAGAGTAGGTCAGTAGCTGGGGATCCAGTGATCAGTCATCTAAAATGTCCTCATTCTTCCATTTCCCATTCATCTGCACTGGACTGCTCTTCCCCCAGACGTAACAAACACAGGATTTCCCCTGTCCTCACCTACCACCCTTCACATTCAACATGTTATCTTGCTCAATTTCTGCCACGTATAACATGATCCTACCACCAGATACATCTTCCCCTCTCCTCCATTTTCCACCTTTCATAGTGGCCGCTCCATCCATGACTTCTTCGTCCTTTCATCTGTTGCCACAATGCACTCCCTTAGCTCCTTCCCCTGCAGCCAAAGAAAGTGCCATAATTGCACCCAATCTCCTTCCTCACCACCATTTGGGGCCCCAAACAGTTCTTTCAAGTGAAGCAACAATTCACTTGTGTATACTACATCTGGTGCTCCCATTGTGGTCTTCTCTACCTTGGGGAGACTGGACGCCGACTGGGATATCACTTCGGTGAGCATTTTCACTCTGTCCGCATCAGTGAAAGGGATCACCCAGTGGCCAACCATTTCAATTCTGTGTCCCACTCCCATGCTGACATGATTGTCCATGGCTTCATGTACTGTCCAACCATGACCACCCATAAATTGGAGGATCAAGACTTAATTTTCCATCTGAGCACTCTCCAACTGGATGCCATTAATATCGACTTCTCCAGCTTCTGCTAGCCTCTCTCTGTTCTCCCTATCCCACTGTTTTATTTCCTCTAGCTCTCCATTCCCTTCCTTCTCCATTCACAGAGCCATGCCCCCTTCTCCTATTTGCTGGTGTACCCTCCCTCCCTTATCAACCTATTATCTCCTGCCTTTGGGACTGTGCTCCTCCCCCTGCCCCTCTAACCCATCATTTTGCCAACATTTTGTCATGCCTTTATGCAACTTTATCTTTGCTGTCTAAAAAAAAGTACACTATTTGACCTGCTGCGTTTCTCCAGAATTGTGTAATTATTTCTCTCCTGGCCCTCCAAAGCTTTCCCACCATTTATATCATATGAGGCTGGTATGTGTTACGCTCCTCTTCCCTGGATGAACAAGAAGCTCCAAACCACATGAGACAAAGCAGCTCAAGTTGATTGCCATGCAATCAATTACCCTGAACATATATTTGAGTGGGCATGGCATGCACCATCTGGAGTTGTATCTTGAACTGCATCACTGCAGTTACTTGTCTAGTCCAATTGCACCCCCTAAATCTATAACTTCTATCATTAAGATAATCAACAGTTTCAAATGCATGGGAACATCATGTAAATGTCCCTCAGTCACAATCCATCCTGACTTGGAAATGCATTGCTCCTTGTAGGGTCTTAACCTGGAACTTCAGATCTGCCGCACATATAGGAGTACCTTCACCTGAAGTACTGCAGCTTTAACAGGTGAGTTATGAATCAGTAATAAATGCTGGCCATTCAGATCCCAAAAGTGACAGAAAGATTTCTCCCCTTTCTCTCTTATCAAGCCTCATTTGAACATATCTATATTATTTGGCTCAACTTGAAATTTCCAGTCCCAAACCAGCACTCAGGCAAAGAATTTCCTGTTGGATTTATTAAGGGTCATCTTTTTTTTTTGTGGTCATCGGTTTCAATCTTATTTGCAGATCAAAATGCTCAAAAGATATTCCATCAAACCCATTCTTGATCTCAAACTTCTCAGTCAGGTAACCTTTTCCGTTGGGTAACCTCACTGCTGTGATTAATTATTGACTTCAGTGATATACTAAGTATCAGGCTGATCATATCAACTGTCAGGAGTTGCGATTCCAGTCGTTTTATTCCCTCAACGTCCCACCAGAAATAGTGGAAGAGAAAAAATAATAATGATACAAAAGTGGCAAGTATTTGAAAAACATAATAAGAAAAGAGTGAGAATTGGGAATACCTCTTACAGAGACCATTATAAGAGCAAGAATTTACTGAAGAATCTTTCATAATATTAATTTAGACAAGTCAGTAACAGGCCATTTCAACCCATGAGTCCATGCTACCCAATTAACCAAGACCCCAGTTTGTTTTGAACAGTGGGAGGAAACTAGAGACCCTGGGGAAAACCCACACAGACATAGGGAAAATGTACAAACTCCTTACAGACAGTGGGATTTGAACCCCAGTCCCAATCGCAGGCACTGTAACAGCATTGCGTTCACTGCTACACTAATCATGCTTCCCTTTAACCGTATAATCTTAATCTCAATAGTATACAAATTATATATCTGTTCACTCCCAATCTAACATCATAGTTTGATGCCAAAGATTATAGAATAAGTAAGCCTATTAAGAATCCAAGAGTTGTTTGCATATGGTTCCTTGAAATGTGGTGATAAGGGTGGAGTGGATGGTGAAGAAAGCATTTGGCATTCGTACCTTCATTCGTCAAAACACTGAGGACATGAATGGAGTATCATGTCATCTACAAGATATTGGTGAGACCACACTGGGAGAAACTTGCACAATTTTGATCACCCAGAAGAATATCATTAAGTTAAAAAGATGTTACCAGGATGTGGAGGGGCTTGAGTTATAAGTGGAGATGGGATTGGATCGAGCTATTATCCCTAGAGCATAAGAGACTGATAGTCAACCTTATAAAGGTATGTACATCAGGGTCAAGGATATGTTAAATAGTCATGTTCTCTTTCCTGAGGAGAGTCTAAAACAAGGAAGCATAGATTTAAGGTAAGAAGGAAAAGATTTAAAAGGGACATGAGGGACAATGTCTTTACACAGAAGAAGGTAGATATATGGACAGGGTCTGCCAGAGGAAATGGTAAAACAGGTACAATAGCAATGTTTAAAAGTCATTTATGCAAACAGGAAAGTTTTCAAGGGATATGGGCCAAACGCAGACAAATTCGAATAGTTAAGCAGAAAACTGGGTTGGCGTGGACATATTGGGCTGTTTTTATGCCTTAAAACTCTATTTTCCTGTGCAATCCAGACTTATAACTTGGAACCTGGTGACTACACAAAAACCCATTGACAAAAGAAGCAAATGGCCACTGATGAAGCTACATTCTCTGTTCAATTATGTTATTATCAGTATATAAAATGAAATAACAATGGCCCTGTCAAAGTTGAAAGTTATGAGGTTAGAATGAACTGAACTATTTATATAGAGAGAGATTTCTTCTGATTCTTCACGCTATTTTTAGGATAAAATGTTGCTATTCTCTTGTTGCTTTCTAATTGCCTGTTCTTCATCTGTGGTTTAAACAGTTGGTATTGACATATTTATCCAGTGAGGCCAATACAGATGAAGTAAAGCCAATTCTTGAACAGCCTAACACATTGTGTCCAGAAGAATTAGGTTTGTGAGTGAATTATTTTCTTTTCTATTAGAGCACCCAATTAAACATTATTTTACAACAAGCAAATAGTTGAAGCAAGAATTTTATAATTTACAGAAATTAACCAAAAATACCTGGTATATTCACCACCTCAAGCGATCAACTTTGCATACCACTCCTTCTGAACTTGTGAGCAATGATAGGGTCTGTGGTGAGGTGTGATGATGGATGTAATCCGAGAATAATTTAACATCCCAATGAGTTACTGAAATTGGACATAGGCAAAGTGCTTTAAAAATGCAAGGTTCTTCTACCTTTAGCTAAATATTTCCATCGTGAAGGACAGAAATGGTTTCAAGAAAAATATAGCAGACAGGTGATTGGCGTGGAATCAATAGGTGAAATGGCATCCTTCCATGTGGTAAGGAAAAATGGTATGAAAATGGAGGCAAGCTCCTTCCATTGTATTCAAAAAAACTCCAACATTATTATTAAATTGATGATACCAATATTTCCTTCCAGTAAGAAAGTACAAAAGAAAATCCAATCCTATTCCAGGCAGTTTTGTAGATCTCACAACATAGAAAGAGACCACTTTATGTGAGAATGCCATTTAGCACATGTTGAGTGGGGCAGACACTGCTTCACACTGAGTGGGGTGGACACTAACCCATGCTGAGTTGGGCAGACACTGTCACCAATTTTCCCATTTATTTGGTGACCTCACACCTAGGAATGGCCATCATTACATATATTAAATTTTAAATTTAGATATACAGCAAGGTAACAGGCCATTTTGGCCTATGAGCCCGTGCCTCCCAATTACACCCAATTAACCAATATCCCCAGTATGTTTCAGTCCCCAGAGGAAACCCACACAGACATGGAGTGAACATGCAAACTCCTTACAGACAGCGTGGTTGGAAGCCTGGTCCTGATCACTGGTGCTGTAACAGCATTGAGCTAACCAATAGGTTAACCATGCCATCCCATCCTTTGGTGTGTGAGGGCTGCTCGTGTAATTAAACAAGTGTCAGAAAATGTGGAGAAGAAAATAGGAAAGAACAAAAAAAGTTTGAAAATATAAAATACCACAAATGAAGGGGAGCTAACGCAGGGATATACTGTAAATTACAGAAATTACCGAAAGTTTCCAGAATTTTACCCTTTGCGTTTTAAAAGGAATCGCGAATGAACATAAAACAAGATCGTGAAGAAATTAAAAATGCAGGTTTCTCGAAATAATTGAAAATAATTGATTAAATAGTAACTGCATGGTTGAGATTACTAACATGTTAATCTATTAAAGTCAAATACAGTAGTTTAAATATGTTGCAGTAATGTATCTAGGTTTGATGTTGAGCGTAAGCTGGCATTATATGATGTCCACAACATCAAAATAACCCAGTAATGGTTTAGGGTTTCAATAATCATCTACAAGGAATTCTGATGTAAATGTGTGATAACAAACAAAATGGTGATGTAATGCATAATGAATTGAATGATTGTATCATAATGCATTACTTGAAAAATAGTTTGCAATCGGTGAGTAGACTGAAGCCAAGGGGCCCAAAAGATAAGGCCGTCCTTCACAACCACCAATGTAACCACTTTAACCACTTTCAATATGGCCTCGCGTTTGTCCTGGGTACCCTGTCAATCAAGACTTGCCCATTCACCTGTCATTCAGCAGCGGGGTCTCGGTCCCAACTATCAATTCGGGCTATACCGGTCCCAAAACTACCTGTCAATCAATGCAAAGTGAATGGGATGAACATCACAGGTCACCAAACAGCTTCATGGCCTACAGAAATACCCATGGCGAGAATGCACCTTTATCTCCGCTGATGGAGCCGAGGGTGCAGTCACGACTTGACTCGCAAGTGACTTAAGGAGCATGCACGGAGTTCTCCGACACCCAACTGGCAGCGGTGGGAGTGGAGCTGCATGGTTGAAGGTGGGTGTCACGCTGGTCTCAACAATACAAAGATGGGGATCCGCTTCCCAAAGAGCAGCTGCCGACTGGGGCGAAGAAATGGGGTGAGCTCTGGGGAATTCCATGGGAGGCTGCATGGGGCTGTGCCCTGCCCTTTGCCTGTGCAAAGTTTTGTGCCAAAGGCTTGGCCTTGGGGTGGGTAAATGGAACAATTTCACTTTATTGTATTCAATGAAGGGTGTGGCCCATGGAGGTGGGGGGAAGCTTACTAAAGCTCAGTCTAGGGCCTTGGTGATAGTTAATCGGCCACTCTTTGCAATGATAAAGACAGACAAATCCAACATCAGATGCCATATCATCACAGTACTGGCACAGCATGAATTTATTTTTATGACAAGTTCTAAAATATGGAACCAGCCTGAGGTTGGCTGATTGTGATGCATTTCTCAAGTAAAGAAACCAAATAGCACGTGTTCGTCTTGTTGAAAAAAAAATCACTGGACAACAATTTTTTTCAAAAAGTTCGCTTCCTGAAAATAACTTGGGATTGTGGTAGACGACTTCAAGCTGAACACAATGATAATTTCAGATTTGCTGTATCACACAGGAAGCTGGAGAACTAATGAACGTTTATTGAATATAGTATTAAGCTTATATTCGCCACAAATGTAATTGAATTGTATTGCAATTTGTTGCAGCATTGATGACATTTCTGCTGTACCAAATCATAAATGCTCTAGTTAAGTCAGTGACTTATCTAAGGTATGGCAGGTATGGCACGTCCCCTGGGTGCTACATGAAGGGGGCACCACTGAGCAGTCTCTATTAAAGTCAGACAAGCCATTCTCTGACAAGCAGAAATTTTGGGCACTTGTGCCTGTGCATCGATGTTGCTGACGCTAAACGGTTCAAACTCTGGAGAAGTGATTTGTTGATTACCATGGGAACGGGAGTAAATGCCATGATCTCCAAGGAGACTCTGACTTGTGCCCAAGGGCTAAGGCTGGACATGTCAATCGATGAACCTCCACGTCGAATGGCTCAAGGACTGCGTTTACGAGCCTTTCAGCCTGAGCAAGCCTGAGCATTTTGAGGAGCTGCTAAACCGTGTCAACAGGCTGAAGGAGCTCATCTACCTGCACTTCCTCAATGACTTGCATGTTGAAGACTGGTCATCCATCCAGCTGGTCTTCAGCAAAAGCTACACCAAGGCTCCATGGGGCAAGGCAGATTCTGTGATCTTGTTCTGCTGAGTGTAGAAAAAGAATAAACTCAAAAACAGACTTTGATCACATCCTAGACCAATTTGCATCTGTGAAAACAAGAAAAGTGCAGTTATAATTTTCATGCAATGCCATAATTTGTTAAGCTTGACTTGTATTTTTGAGCTGATGTTATGGAAAAGTTATCTAAAAGATGGTGTCAGCTGTTTGGACAGGGGTGCAATTTCAGTGCTTGCTGTAGGTGCTATTTTCTTTAGATACATCCCTGCGTTAAGAAGATGTGCATGAATGTGCATTCAAACAATATAATGTAATGCACAACATCTGTATATGTGAGCTGCTTTTATTGCCTGTCTTCATCTATCTATCCTGACAAAGTATGCCCAGTCATGCTTGGACTAACCAAAACAGCTTGCTTTGATGGGAGTAGACATGTAGTCTTAAAATATGACAGGAAATCACAAAATGGGCTATATCTTTTTTAAAATAGGTACATGATAGGAAATTTTTAAGTTGATTTTTGTCATCAGCACCCCAAAATCCATAAAATACACCAATATGTGTTCAGGAAGCAAAATCTTCATTGTTTAGCATATTTAGAGTGGATTTACAGTTATATCAAGTAAACTGGTCACCGTGAAACAAGAAACATGAAGAACAGCAACTTGAGAATGGGAAGAAAGTGCCTTGTTTTCCCTAATCTAACTGAAGTCAGTGATAGAGGAAAAGATGGCTCAATTTACCACTCAGCAGGACTTCCAAATCAAACACAATATACTGAACAAGTATAATGTCACTGATCATTGTTTCTCTTAACATAGCATGCTCAAAGTCAAGAACAGCATCATAAAACGAGCAGGAAATTGAAGATTATTGCAAATACAACATAAATCTATTGTGAGGATAAATCTGTGCGTCCAAAATCAGGAAGATGGTTGATGTGTGATTCACTTGCAAAAATTACTTCCATTGTGCACAGAGTGCCAGCCTGTGTTGCTTGCTTACATACATGCAGGTAATAGCATATCACCCGATGACTGCAGATGGGAGCGGGGTGGGTAACATCTGATGGGGCTGGCAGATAGAGGTAGGTGAGTAATGTACGGAAGCAGACCATGAGATTAAAATGTGCAGATGGAACCAGGTAAAGAAAGGGAGGGTGAAGGTGGAGACAGCTGCCGGAGTGTGATCAGTGAGAACAGAAGGAGACCTGGTTTATTGCCAGTTTGTGTGAAAGCATGTCTGTATTGTCAAGCATATGGGAAATTGACCACCAGCTTTACATTGCACTCTGTGGAAATGGTAAATAATTAGTCATTGAGCATGTAAACAAGTCCTCAAGCAGATCATCAATCACCCTTCCATACTCATCTCTTTTATCCACTCATGTACCCATCAATTTCCCAATTGTCCTACTTCCAACTGCACAGGTCAATTTAAAGCAGCTAATAATCTAGCCACCCTGCACATCAGAAGACCACACAGTCTCAGGAACAAAATGCAAATTTCACACACAGGATTGAATCGCGATGCTGTGACCTTGAGCCACTCTGCTTTGTTTTTGGTGAACAGCAAGGGATACATTTCCAAATTTAGAATTATACCTTGCACAAAGAAATATTGTTGTGGCTTCTGGGGGAGAATCATCCCAGCCCAAGGACATCACCACTGGAGATCCTCAAGGCAGCGTCCTCAGCCCAACCGTCCTTAGATGTTTCATCAACAACCTTCAGTCCATCAGGAAGTCGGCAGTGTGCATGTTTGCTGATAATGTGCAGTATTCAACTATTCAGCAAATAAAGGAGTCCGTACCTGTATGCAACAAGACCCAGAAAACATTCAGGTATAGGCAGAAAAAAGACAGATAATGAACACAGGGTAAGTGCGCAAGGGCCTGGCCATCACCAACAAGGAGGAGTCCAACCACCTTGCTTGGCTTTGAATTATATTATCACCTCACTGACAAAAGACAAAGGAGGAAAAACCCAACACCCAACCTAAACCCACCAATTTTCCCTTGCAACCGCTGCAACCGTGTCTGCCTGTCCCGCGTCGGACTTGTCAGCCACAAACGAGCCTGCAGCTGACGTGGATATTACCCCTCCATAAAGCCAAGCCAAAGAATATTATCATCACTGAGTCAGACACATCACCATCCTGGGGATTATTATTGAGCAGAAGTTCAACTGTTCCAGCCATATAAATACCGTCAAAATGTACAGGGGTTGAAGGCTCATTGGGATTTTTGGGTTGCATGGCCTTATGCGCTGGAAGAGCCCGTTACCATGCTGTATGTCTAAATTTCTTTTTATTAGTTTTTAAGAAAATAATAATATCAAATACATAGATACATATAAGATAAAGTTCAGGTATAAGTAAATTAAAATTACAGATAGTAAACGACAATAAAAAAGGAAAAGGAATAAAAGAAAAACCTATAACTGATGTAATTTGTAACCCCAACCTATTATCTGAGCGATTACAATCAAGACCAGGCATCAACTACTAATTTCAATACTAATAGTTCAAAAAATGAAGAAATACAAGAATAGATTTTTAATAAAGAGCAAAAATAATTGATCTATAAATTTTGAAAATAATTGAAAAAAGAATCCCTCCCATGAGACTTTTTTTTACTAATTTTAGTTGTTAAACATCTAATTTTCTCCCGAGAGAGGGATGCCATCAAATCCAATAGCCATTGTGTATGTGTGGGAGGGACAACATCCGTCCACCACAGCAAAATGAGCCGCCTAGCAAATCAGGGAAGCAAAAGCAACTATGCAGGATTGAGGTGGTGAAAATTAAGTCCATTGGTCCACTCATTCCAAAAAGACCAATAAAAGGGCTTAGAGACATTTTATATTAAGAATTAAAGATAGTGTAGTAACTACCTCTTTCCAGCAGTTCCAAAGGGAGGGACATAGCCAGAACACTTGATATAAAGTACCCTCCTGAGTTGTACACTTATCACATTTAGTGGTTATATTTCATGTCCATAGAGTCTCCTGTCTGCCCCTCTAACTAATGAGTTCCCATATCGTTACCATTCTCTTTTTCTCCCTCCTTCCCTTCTGAGCCACAGGACCAGGCTCAGTGACATAGATTCAGTTTCTGCAGCTTTGCCCTGGTAAGTCACCCTCTCTTTATTTTTCAGTATTTTTATTAACATTAAAATTTCACATCCAAAAATAAGAGTAAAATTTTAAAAGATACATTACGCTTAAATCATATCATTTCATTTTAATCAAACAGATTATATTGTATTGATATTTTATTATAAAAAAAGATCATCTAAACCCACTGCCAAGAAAGGAGCTGTTTGGCCAAAAAAAAAAGAAAAGCAAGACAGAATTCTTATCAGAGTGATAAATTACCTCATTAGTCAACACTTCATAAAAAATCAAAGATTATAAAAGTAATTCAAAAGGGTCCCCATAGTGTTTGAAATTTTAAATTCAAATCAGAAACTGAGCATCTAATCTTCTCTAAATTTAAACATGACATGGCGTGAGGTAGCCATTGAGCATCAGAAGACAGGGTAATGACCCTCCATCTGAGCAACACTGCCCGCCTAGTCATAGGTCACCCTCTCAACAGTATCCAAAGTGATATACTTATTACTGAGGGGTATGGCCACAGTGGTACCCTGCAGTACCTGCCTGCTTCCCTCTCCTGAGCGTCACCCAATTTCCTGCCTCATGCAGCTTCGGTGTGGCACCTCCCTCCTCATTCTCCCGTACTAGCTGAAGGCCACCAAGATACAGCTCCAGTTCCCTAACACAGTCTATAAGGGGCTGCATCTCAATGCACTTTGTACAGATGTAGCTGCCAGGGAGATGGCAAGTCTGTCAATTCCAACACCTCACAAGATGAAAATACTCCACTAACTCTCTTTCCATTCTAACAATTCTACCTTGGCACTAACACAGGGTCAAAGAATAAATAATAATAATCTCTCCCTTGAGTTTTACCTTTAGCCTCTGCCTCAACACACAAACTCTACCCTGCTCACACAACGGCTGCTCTTCATATTACTCACCTACTTAAACTGACCCACTCTCGCACCCTCTTGTTCCAAATCCTGTTCACTGGAAAATAAACCTAACAGCACAACTCTCACCTAACCTAACTCTCCCACTCTTGTATGCCATTGCTCCAACTCCCGTTTGCTTGAAATATACACAATAATGGATAACAGAAAACATTCCAGAAGATATATGGTTGAAATAAAGTTCTTCTTGGTCTGCAGGCATGAGGATAGAACCATACACCTATTGAAATATGGTATCAAGTGATAGGTACCTGAGTAGTCTTGCCTATTTCTTTCTCTTTTTGTCCTCCCACTCTTCCTTACCATTTTCCTCCCATCCCTCCTATCCTGGTCCTTACCTACTCCCCACAGAATGGGATTATGGTAAGTTGGAGCCGTGTATTTGTAGGTACAGACAGGATCTTTTTGATTTGCCCAAGCCATGGCAATCATTTTGAAATAACCAGTAATCTGCTTTATCACACGGTTATATTGCCTTTGTTGAACACGTGCAGTGTTTGTCTATTGGTCAGGAGTCATGCCATTAGCTGACAGCTCATGTTGTTCAAAACCTATCCTTCCTAGATATGTTTTCTTGGCACTTTCAGGGTGTGATAGTACAGATCTATCACCAATGTACATAGTGTATATAGTTACTGTATCTAGACTGTGCTTACAGCGATTGGCTGAGAGCTAAGCCACGCCTACTGTCTGGGCCTTAAAGGGTTATGTCCCTAGCCAGGTCGGATCATTCCGGACTGGTCGGCCACCTGTGAAGAGCTCCTGTCTTTTGCTAATAAAAGCCTTGGTTTGGATCAACAAGTCTTTGGTTCTTTCGACGAGCTCTACACAGAGTAAGTGGGAAACTCACCTGTGTCCTTCTTTTGGAAGTCAAGAGCCTGTAAATGGAGCAAAACCTCTGCAGCATGACAAATCATCCAGGCTGCTATTTTCTCATTGCTTAAAACCAAGAATCTTATGGCTGTTTGATTTCAGCGGAAAACCAGCTGTCAAAATAGATTTAACTGCCAATAATCTTGGCTTTATATCATAGTGAAAATCTAAAAACAATCGATCATAGAAAGCCATGTTTTTTTTTTTCTCCCCCAGTGAACTACCATTTTGGACACTGAAGCAATATTGTGTCACTTACATTGTACTCTGTACGAACACAGGATGGAAACCGATATCTGCAGAAGGTGCTGGGACATGATGTCCCAGAAGCACAGGTCCAATGTCTTGTTATAAAAGGTGAAGAGTTTTGATATCCTGTGCTTGGAAATAATAGCCAGGATAGCCTCATTTTAGCAAACCTCAAATAAAGAAATAATTCTTGCTAACAAGAATTTAAACACATTACTTCAGTATGTTTTTGGGAAAATCTGCATTCCTAACAGATTGAACAGATGGTAACTTGCATTTATATAGAGCATTCATATTATGTACTTCCTATTTCCAAGAGTCAAAAAAGTACTCCTTACACTGAAATATAAAATTAACTTGAATAAAGATAGTTAGCATTCTTTGCAAAACAAAAAAAAAGACTTTTTTGGTTAATGCGTTTATTATTCTCTGCATGGACCAAGCTTGCATTTATGACACTACAGGGAGTGCAACTATAGATGAGGAGGAATTTGAGGATTTAGAATGTTTTCTGCTTTACTTAATCCATCCTATCTGGGCTACTACTGGAGAGTTTTCAGGATCTTTAAAGATGGTTCTTCACTAATTCCTGCTTTTTCTCTACATCCCCTATGATCGCTATTAACCCACCCTCCATATTGTAGTCAAAGATCACTATCTTCCATTGTCTTCTGTGTGTCTCATCAGAACACTCCTCATGCTACCCTCATCAACCCTTTTCCTGCCTCCTGCCTCCATTTATGTATGCCAAGAAGATAAGTCATGAGTCTCTGATAAGTAACACTAGACAATATTTTTTTTCAAAACGTTTGCTTCATGAAAAGATGGAGATTATGAGAGACAACTTCAAGCTGAACACAAAGGTAATTGTAATTTCAAATTTCCTGTATCAGGTAGGAAGTTAAAGAAACTTTTATTGAACTGTTTAATTGATGTTTAATTGCATAATACTGTAATACTGACACCAAGCTCTCAGGTTGTCTGCACATCCTACATAACAAATGTGAGGAGTCCAGGGTTTGTCTTGGTTATCAATTTTGCAAATGAAATAGCATTCATAGGCTTTCTTAATAAGTGAAGTCATTGTTGAGCGCGTCGAAAGAACCAAAGACTTGTTGATCCAAACCAAGGCTTTTATTAACTAAAAGACTGGAGCCTATCACAAGTAGGTTGACCAGTCCAGAATGACCTGGTCTGGCTAGGAGCAATCCTTTAAGACCTGCCAGTAGGTGTGGCTACACTTTCAGCCAATCACAGTCATCCTACACTACAATCTGTACATATACACATTGGTGATAGAATCTGTACTATCACATTCATCCCTTCTTTGAGAACTGACCCCAGGGTGGATGGAGGTTAGGGGCTGTACCAGTCAGGGGGTCTGACCATCCGGCATGAACACCATGGCGCCGGGATTAGGGTTGCCGGAGTCGTGTCGCCAGCAGGCCCGTAGGGTGCAGCCACTGCTTCACTCAATTCCCCAACGGCATCGACAGTCTGGCCTGAGCTGGTGAGGTGGTGCTGGTCCCTCTGTTCAAACACATGACCTGGGGGAGAATGAATAGGGGGAGGTTGGGTTAAAGCACTGCTGCGCCTGATCCAGCTTGGGCTAGGTCCCTTACTGAGACTGTATCCTCCCGTCCGTCCAGGTATTCAATGTAGGCATAATGCGGGTTCGCATGGAGCAGAGTCACTCGGTCAACCAAGGGGTCATTCTTTGAGTACCAGACGTGGCGTCAGAAGAGGACCGGACCGGGAACCGTGAGCCATGCTGGTATGGTCGTACCCAATTCGGACTTCCTCAGGAAAGAGAACATCCTTTCATGGGGGATGGCATTGGTCGCAGTACATAGGAGGGAGCGGATGGAGTGTAGGGCACTAGTGAGCACATCCTGCCATGGAGAGGTGGGGAGACCTTTGGACTGGAGGGCAAGCGTAACCACTTTCCAGACGGTGGCATTCTCTCTTTCAACTTGCCCATTACCATGTGGGTTATAGCTGGTGGTCCTGTTTAAATCAATACCATGCTCCAAAAGGTACTGCCACAGCTCTGTGCTCATAAACAAGGACCCCCTGTCACTGTGGATGTAACTGGGGTACCCAAAGATGGCAAAGATGCTGTGCAGGGCCTCTATAACTGAGGAGGCAGTCATGTCCGAGCAGGGCACAGCGAATGGGAAGCGGGAGTACTCGTCGATGGCTGTAAGGATGTAGGTGTTATGGATGGTCGACGGTAGGGGCCCCTTGAAGTCTACACTGAGACGCTCAAAGAGGCGGGTGGCTTTGATGAGTTCTCTGGACGGAAGAAGTAGGGCTTGCACTCAATGCACAACAGGCAGGCTCGGGTCATGGAGCAAATCTGCTCGACCGTGTAGGGCAGGTTGCGAGCTTTGACAAAGTGCGCGAACCTAGTGACCCCTGGATGACAGAGCTCCTCGTGGAGTCTCTGCAACCTGTCCAATTGTATGTTGGCACAAGCCCCCCTGGAGAGCGCATCTGGTGGGTCGTTGAGTTTACCTGGCCGATACATGTAAGGTAAAAACATCATGAGATGGGACCGGAGAAGGAGTCACCCAGTACTAAGGAGTAACAGAATGCAGATGTGACCTTGTCCACTCAAGATAAGCTTTGCACTAACAAGAATGATGTGCAGCAAACTAACAGAGAAGGGTAGCAACAGTTTATTCATTGGACAATGTAATGGTATGATCATTTACTAATACGTATCCTGAGGTTTAAAAAAAACACCACTTGCTGATAACGGCAGAATGCGCCTTCTCCAACTAACACTGTTAGTTGCAAGTGTTACAATCCGGTAATAAAGAACAAAGAACCTTGATTTCGACTCAGTCTGGTTTCTGACTCACTCATTCATGAACAAAGCAGACCTAACAATTTGGTGACCCCGACGTGATGGGTGAGTGGACACTGGACGACGGTTTCTGTTTTTCTTGACAATCATCTCAGCCGGCTGATAAAAAGGTCCAGAGAAGCCTGTTTTAACAAAATTCTCTCTTTTAAAATCTTTATGATTGTCAGTAAGAACTGGAGATCGGACAAATTAGACGACCATAATTGAAGGTCGTCACCTGCCAGGATTGTAACACGTAAGTGGTTACAGATAGAAGAAAAGTCCTTAAGGTGGTTGAGTGACATTTGATAAGTGCTTCGCCGACAAACTACTAGAGTTTAAAAAGTCTTTATTGTGTCGTTGCAAAGTCCAATAGAGTGAGAAGGTGGTCTATGAACAATTGGGGACCTGAGTTTTCTGCCCTAAACTGGTTATTAAGAGGAGAAATCTCCCACGTGAAGGTTGGGCTTTGAAAGAAAACGAAGGTTCAGGCTTATTGGTCTCAATTGTATATAAAGACTCACTTATAAATGTCCGGTAGGTATGATAATGTTTGTACACTTGAAAACTTAAGAATTTATTTCCCCAATTCGCCGTGGTGGAATACCACAGCGGACATTAGAGACCTTGAGACGACAAAAAGAGTACTCAGGGACGCCTGCCTGGTGAACAAGGACGACGACGAAAGGCTGCAAAAGCTGTGTCCGGATCAGGTAGGAGATATCAATGAAAAAGTTGACAGAATCTTAAGAGACACCCGGTTTATTCGAAGTATTTTTGATAAGTTAAATGAGGGTATTCCCAGCATCACCAAGGAGATAAAGTTACGTAAATTCATAGATTGGTACAGGGAAACTGGACAAAAATATAGCCCAAAAAATTTGGTTTCCTAGTTGTAATTTAACTTTCAGACCTCTTTGGGAAAAAAGAGAGTGGAAGACGGGCATTCAGAGTACACAGGATAGTCTGAGGACCACCGGAGAAACAGGCTTGGAGACTGTTTCGCTAAAAAACCTTTGTCATCCGGCCTGTAAGGAGACATTTTTAAAGGCGGTTTTTGTTAACATAGATCCTCTTAACGGACAAGAACCTAAATTAAAAGAGGCATTAGGAAGTGAGCCTGCAGCAATGGCTGCACAATTGTCTGCTAAGACCTTTGACCAAGTTATTAGGGAAATTAATCAGGAGTTAGGGAAGCGAAATATCAGTAATGTGGCATTGGAGAAACAAAAAATTCTCCGAAAATGTGTAGATCGCTGGAGGAAGATGGGGTGATTACCCGGGAGCGCTGAGATGTTCCTGACAGGTGAGGGAAACAAAATTCTAAAGCGTAGGGTCTTAGATAAGCTGGAAGAAACAAAACACAGAAGGGAAAGGAAAAGTGCCTGTTTCCAGTTTCCAGCCACGAAGTGTCCGGGTTTGCTCTCTCCCTCCCTCCTTTCACCCTCCCCCCTCTCTCTTCTTTCCCCCTCTCTCTCTTCTCCCCCCCCCCTCCTCTCTCACCCACTCCCCCTCCCAATCCCAATCTGTGGCGCTGCTGCCCTGAAATCCCCAGGTGGGGCAGGGCAGAGAAATACAATTTGGTTTTAATTTTGTGCCCACAATTCCAGCTCTGCATCAAATGGGATCCTGTTTTATCCTCTCTCCTTCCCTCTTTCCCGCACCCCACCATTGTGGGATCAGGGCAGACATTGTGGGCTGACGTGTAGCTCACTCGAGGTGGGAGGGAAGGAAGGAGTGATGGTTCCCAGTGGTGGGAGACCCAATCTGATCCAGACCAGTGATCACAGGATGAGAACCTTTTAAAGGTGTAACCATGAAACGAAAGTGTTAATCTGAAGACTTTTCTCCCAGTGGGGCCAGTGCAAGGCATTTTCTCTCTCTATCTCTCATGCTCTGTGTATCTGCCTCTCTATCTCTTTCTCTCACTATGCTCTCTCTCTCTCTCTCTCTCTCTCTCTCTCTCTCTCATAGTCTCTGGATGTATGTGATGTCATGTATGTACTCTGACAATAAATCATTTATAAGTGAGTCTTATACAATTATACAAACGGGACATAGAAAGGAAAATCTTTAATCGAGAGTCTGCACAAAAAAAGATGAGAGACAAGGAGATGCAGTACCGCGATGTCCTAGCTATATTCGAAGAATTTGGTCTCCCTGATAACCCACCTAATATGGCCCCTGTAGAAATAGCTTGTAGACCCCCGCCCTATGCATATGTGGAGTCACAAGGTACCCTTGACACCCCAGACCCTTATATCCAGATATTGAAACACTGGGACATGACAGGAACATCGGGAATAGGGACACGTCAGACAAGGTACAGGCCCCTTTACTAAAAATAGAAGGGGGAGTAATAGATGTCGAGACCCCCGCGGGATCCAAGAAAATAGAAACAGACTTAGAGACGCAGAAAAGGAACATGAAAAAGGTTCAGGATAACGTTAAAAACTTAAACAAAGATGTGAATGTGCTGGGGCAGATCAGTAAGGAAGAAAAAGAATTAATGGTAGGTGTATTGAAAGAAATGGAAAAGATAACTACAACACTGTCAGCAGAACTCAAAGCTGGAGGAACAGTAATAGGAATAAAGGACGAAAAGTGTAGTACAGATGAGGAAACGAGATACGGCCCACCATGGGAGGAAAGTAGCATAAAAGAACTCGGGAGGGAGAAGAGAAGACATGCCCGCCTGGACATAGTTAGGACGAAAGAGAAAGACGTGAAACCACTAGACTATGACCGAAAAAAAGCGTGAACGATATACCTTTGACTCTGAGACATCAGAACCTGACGGGGACAGTGACAGTAGTGACGAAGAGATGTCTGAACAGGGTGGAATAAATAGATGTATTCCAAGAGTAAAAAAGGAACAGAAATCCCCAAAATTGAGATATCAATGCCCATTGCTGATCATGGGGCGGGGAAATCAAAAATATGTACCCTGGTCACGAATGGACTTAGAGAGTCTAATGAAAAAACTTCCTCCATTGAGTAATGGGGCTGGTCCATGGATTTCTTGTTTTGAGCGAGAAACCTGTCAAGAACAATTAGCACTTGCAGATGTCAGAACTATCATGATAAAAATGAAGGCAGAAGGGGCCCTGAAGCAAATAGAGAGAATCCTTAGAAGCAGTAAATTGGGGGATGAAATAGAATTTGACCCACTTCGAAATAGATTTTGGGAAGCACTTAGAGAAACATTCCCTTCACCCTATAGTTTGGACGCTTTGGTAACCCTCCAACTAAAAGAAGGGGAGACTGCGCACGAGTACCTCTCTCGAGCATGGGACTTATGGGAGACAGGGACTGGAGAAAGACCCGACCACAGCCCCCTGGGAAATGCTCATTTTCGTAATGGGACAATAAGCGGACTACCTGGTCCGGTTCAAGCAAAATTAAGGGACATTGTGGGATTAGAGACGATGTCAGAGGACTTGTGGAAAAGACACCTGACACATGCACTCAAACGACATCGTCAATCAGAGCAGGCTAAGTCAGAAAGTGCATCCCAGAAGAGAGTGGACAAGATAACCGATAAATTGATGAGAGCCATAGAACAAATAGGGATTAAACTAGCGGCCCAACAGATAGTCCCACAGGCCATGGGGCCAGTGATAAATCCGGGACCCCAAGTAAGGAATGGTTGGGAAAGACCACTAAGTACCATGTATAGAGGAGAACATACCCTATGCTGGCACTGCCAAAATCCTGGACACTACCAGCAGGACTGTCTAGAGGCTATAGAGGAAGAGGAGGAAATTTAAGAGGACAAGCAAGGGGTAGGGGTGGACACATTGATCGGCCCCAGAAAATTGGGGGATGGCAGAGTGATCAACAAGTCCAGGCACCCCAGTGTGATGACGATATTTGGGAAGGTGCTG
Organism: Narcine bancroftii; assembly: GCF_036971445.1. NCBI lineage: Eukaryota > Metazoa > Chordata > Chondrichthyes > Torpediniformes > Narcinidae > Narcine > Narcine bancroftii. The sequence goes on along the minus strand of NC_091469.1, from coordinate 270,598,334 downwards.
AATTTGATTATTGACGGGGCCCTGGAGAATCAAAAATCACGCCTCCCTGGGAGCCACCGAAAATTTGGGGGACGGTAAATGGAGAAAAAATTGAATTTACGATTGACACAGGGGCAGCGGTTACGACCGTGATTAAACAGCCCCCAGGGAGCACATATTCGGGCAAAACATTATCTACAATAGGATTCTCCAGGATAAGGGAAACACAGCCCTATACAGATAACATCGACATGACATTTGGACGACAAAGGGTTAGAGCACCTGTCCTGGTTGTGCCAAGTTGCCCCATTAATTTATTGGCAAGGGACATTCTTACTAAACTGGGAATAACCATACAATGTTCTGAGAAGGGCCTTCAGTTAACATACCCAGGGGACACAATAGAAAGGGAAGGACAGTTTATAGTAATGACTCCAACCAATGCTTCAGAAGACTCTGTGGAGGTTATTATTATCTGGAGTCGACTACTGTATGATGAACCAGGCCCGGGGTTGATTAAACAGTTTTTTGAGTGGAGGGCCAGTATTCCTCAGTATGGGGATTACCAATATCCACTGGATCCTATGCATGTAACATTAAACTATACCATCCACCCGGACCAGGAGTATGAGGAGAGGTGGGACTCTCTAAAAGAAGGGAAGACAGAAATGATACATTGTCCATTTATCTTTGTGGGTAAGGAGGGAATAGCTGCTATGGTTGTCATGACAGAAGAACAAATGGAGTGGTTCTGCTTAGGAGTAGAAAGTGTGCCACATGTAACCTTGGGAATTGCCAAAGATCACCACGCCTGTCAGTTGGGTCCGATGGTGAAGGAAGCGATGGGGTGTGAGGGGTTGGGGGAAGTCCTGGTCGAGGGTTATTGATGCAGAGACTTGTAATGGGGACAGTGGAATCCTGCGTAATGACGTCACTCAACGTGTGTGTGATAACGTCATGCAAACAGTTGGGCCTGAAGAGACAGTGTTGAGGAGTTGGTGTTGCTGCCTGCAGCCTGCTGGGGGTGTCGGCCAGCCAATGGTAAGTGTTGGGAGTTGCTGCTTGCCGTCGGCAGTGGGGCGGTCAGTGGTGGCACGTCCCTGGTCGGCAGCAGCTTGTCCCCGGTCGGCAGCATCGGTGAGTCCCCGGTCGGCAGCGGCAGTGGGTCCCTGGTCGGTGGTGGTGGGTCCCCAGTCGGTAGCGGCGGTGGGTCCCATGTCGGCAGCGGCCATTGAGGTTGGGGCTGGGGCCTGGTCAGACATTGCTTCGTGAGGTAGGGTGAACGTCATTGCGGCGAGGGTGGGTTGTACCTTCCACGTTCGGTGTCATCAGGTGCTGCCGTGTGGTGGTGTCCTCGTTCTCATTGGATGAGAGCTCTGAGGAAGAAGTGTTTGAAATGGAGAGTGGCGATTGGGCTTCACACGAGGCACTGTGTTTGATGGCGGCCATTTTGGAGTGACAGACTACACCAAAGTGGCCATTTTTAAGGCACTTCTGGCACCTGGCTTTTTTCGCTGGGCACTGGGACCTGCTATGCTTGTTCCTCCCACAGAAATAACACTTTGGGGTTGCATCGGGCAATGTAGCAGCAGTAGTAGGGTAGAGGGAGGGCATCCTACTCACATCAGAGTGTGGGGTCCAGCCCCGAGAGTACATGTCCATACTTAAGACTGCAGCCTACATTGTCTCTGCGATCCAATCACTTCCTCTAGGTTTTCTCCCCCATGCTCGAGCAGGCACTGCCTCACCTCATTCAATCGAACCCCGGCCACATAGGCATCCCGAATGAGATCATCTGTGGTCTCCGCAGCAGTTCTGTCTGTGCAGGCACAGTCCCTGCCCGTTGCCCTTAGTGCCTGAATATAAGCTCTACAGGACTCACTGGGCTGTTGTCTCCTTGTAGCAAGTTTGTACCGAGCATAGTCCCTGTTCACCGGTCACTCGTAGAGCCCTTTCAGCACCTTCATGGCTGAGGCGTAAGTGGTCGCATCCTGGACACTCTGGTAGACTCTCGGGGACACCATAGTCATCAATATTAGTAGTCGATGCCTGTCCTCTATCATGGCAGGGTCAGAGAGCTGTAAGTATGTTTCGAAGCATCTCACCCAGTGCTTAAAGTCATTCAAGGCTGTAGCTGACTGTGGGTCGATGTCAAGGCATTTCAGCCGTAGCATACGCTCCATCCCTTCAAAACATTTTAGTTAATAAAATTGTAGACCGCGTCAAAAGAGCCAAAGACTTGTTGATCCAAACCAAGACTTTTATTAACTAAAAGACTGGAGCATATCACAAGTAAGTCGACCAGTCCAGAATGACCTGGTCTGGCTTGGAGCAATCCTTTAAGACCTGCCAATAGGTGTGGCTACACTCTCAGCCAATCACAGTCATCCTACACTACAATCTGTACATATACACATTGGTGATAGAATCTGTACTATCACAGTCATGCTGTGTCTTTGAGCCTTAAGCGTATTCTTACCACAAATGTAACAGAATGTATCACTGCTGTTATGGCATTGATGAGACATTTCTGCTGTATTGAATCTTCCTGAAAATAAATGCTATTGTTAAGTCCACTCACTATGGAATTGCATGACGAACATGTACATGAACATGTGTTCAATCTATATCAAAGTAATACACAGCATCTGTATATATGAACTGCTTTATAGCCTGTCTGCATCTATCGTGATGGAGCATCCCCAGGCTTAGGACAACATTTGTGTAGTATTTGAACTCAGTGCAAGCCCAGGTATGCTTGGACTGACCAAAACAGCTTGCTTTGTGGCCAATATACTTCTAGACTTGGTTATATCTAAAAAAAAGTACATGATAGGAATTTTTAAGGCGATTTTCATGATCAGCAGGCCCCAAATCCATAAAATATATCAAATGTGTTCAGGAAGCAAAATCTTCATTTCCCAGTGTAATGATTTTGCAATGTGTGCATGAGGTCTAAGAATTGTGTTCATCCTTTCCAAAGTATACCCTCTTGTGTGAAGCTCCTTGTATTCTACAGTTAATTAACTTAGACTTTCAGAGCACTGCCAACATTGTCCAAGCCCCACCATAAAATACATCACACTTACCATTATATGCTCGCCACGATATTCTCCCTAGGAGTGTTGATATTTATCCTGGCCTCCTGATCACCCTTTTCCCCTCCTAGAACTTATCTGAAATTTCTGCTGTTTTTCCCACATTCAATCACCTCTCGAAATTCCTTCCCACCTCACTCTAGTCCCCCCATTCTGATCTCCCTACTCCTGGATATTCTCATTAACTTATGGTTTTCCCCCATCCCCTAACTTTGGGCTGTTGCTTTCAACTCTGCTCTATTATTCTCAATGAAAGCCCAATGCAAAAAAAAAAGATAATCAAATCATTTAATTTCAGAAAGGTAAATATTTAAAATTGCATCTCTACTTTAAAACATAAAAAATGTTCAAGGTGCAGTCCAAATGGTAAACATTTAAAACAGATAATCATAAAACATTTCTATATAAGATTTCAGGGTGTAAAAAATGAACGTCATAAAATCCATGTGATTTTTCTGGATTTGCAAGTGACTATTTTTCAGTTTCATGTATTTCTAAACACAAAAACTTAAAAATCTCTGTGAATCACAATATGCTGGCATACTACCAAAACAATAAGTGAAAAAAAAATATCTGAATCTCATGACAAACTATGTGAATAAGAGCTTTGGCCACAGTTCCTATTTGCACAGTGATTTGGTGAAACACTGTCCCAATTTGTGACAGACAATCTGAGATAAACAGTGGATTTGATTATTGAAAAAAAGTTCAGGAAAAGAGATACAGTCACTTAATATTTGACAGGATGAGAGATTAGGCAAGGACCACGTTAAAGAATATTGTCTCATCTGAGGAAGGGAACCACTGCTGGGAGAGAGTAAGAGGGTATTTGATTTAATATAAGGGACAGTTAATATTTATGCATATTTGAATATTTAATTTTCTTAAAAGCTTTGTTTTTAAACTTTATTTTTAATAGTTCCCACTTGTTTTTGAATGCTTGTAAATGTCAAAACATATTCACAGGCATCCAATTTCACTGACAGATTTGACAGCTGGTGAGCCTGGGGCAGTGGCTCAATGGCTGTCAAAACCATGTGGTGAGAGCAGCCTGTGGGTTCAATCTGCCTTGCACCACACAGTGAATTGGGAGCTGGCCTCCCTGCAGAAAGCTTCAAATGGGGCATCAATGACAGAAATGTCATGGCCCAAAGATGGGTCCTCAGAAGTTACCAGCTCAATAGAAGATCTGCCTCAATTTTTACTGCTGCCTATTGCATGTAAGCCATCAACTCATCTTGTGCCTCAAGCTTATGAGAATCATCATTACCTATATACTCTTTAATTGTGTGTTGCCTTGACAACATATAAAGCTTTTTACTTCATGTCAGATAAATGAATGTTTGGAGACTTTTGTTTTCTGCTGGAAAAAAAATCGCTCTTTAACATTTTTGAAATAATGAAATCATTAAAACAAATGTGACCAGTTGCTAATTGTATTCACTATATTGCTGATTTAGAAAGAAAATGAAGCAGTTAGAGATAATCAGGTTTACATAATTTAAAGAAAATTGCATATTCCAATATAGAGGCTCTAAGTAATGAACGATACAGAGCATAAGTTTGAAAGCAGTGTGCAATTTGTTTACGGAGCTTGTGTAAGAGACCTTCTGTTATCTACATCAGTGCTAAGAGGACTAGGGCCAACTATGTTATAACCATCAAAATCCAGAGAGAAATGCAAGAAGATGCATTAATAATTAAAATACAATAGTTTCTGAATGTAAGATTGATAGTAGACAGGCGTGCCTCGGATTACAAAATTTAACCCCCAATCCAATATCTACAAACTACAGGATGATTTTATAAATGAAAATCAGTCTTGGTTGCAGATTGAAATGGAAGCCTGATTTCTTTTTTTTTGGCTGTGCCCAAGAAGATAAATAAATTATGATTATAAAGGAGTAATTGTGATGAGGAGGTTTTGTAAACGAGAGGAGTCCCAGCAAGGCTTATCGCTTTCCACTTTGGCCAAGGTGATTCTGCTCGAGTAAATTCATGTTAGCATCTGGGTCCTCTTTTTCCTGAAGTGGTGGCTGCAGCAAAACTCCAGCTGCTCCAATGCCAGGCATTTAATGATCTCACTAGCACCAAAGAAAGACTTTCTGCACTGCCTTTCCAGGCCTTATCTTTCTGTCTCATTATTCAGATTCAGTAAAGAAGGACATGCTCTTTTACCTCCTCAGGTTTATTCCACCATTCAATTGTAATAAAATTGATAAGTATAATTGATCTTTATCTTACCATCTGCCTACCTTGGTTCTGAAGCTCTTAAAACAGTAAAACTCCAGCATTCACTTCATAATTTCTCTTGAATATCCTTAAGGTCAGACTTCTCTGTGCCTTCCTTATGTTCATACTCCTTCAGAGCATATAGATGTTGTCTCCATTTAACATCTCTAATACACAGTAGAATTCCTAATTGTACAACATTTCCTCAGCACTGATCCAATGCGTCAAATTTCTAGTGTTGTTTGAACAATTGATCCAATGACAAAGACACCACCACCAAGTCAGGACGGGCACACAATGGAGAGGATGAAGAAGCCTTGCATGGGCCACATAGTCTTTTATCTTCCCCTTCCTGAAGAACCATTCACACAATAGCAATAGCTAACGAAATAGCCTAGTGAAGAACTCCCTGCACAGATATTCACAGAAGGAGGATTGTGGCAATTTGCAGTGGAGATGATAAAACTGGGAGCATAGTTTTAAATTAGAGTTTGTAACTATCTTGCCTATACATTATTTAACTCCTCTGAGTATTACAAATTAATGCAGCCAAATGCCAGTAGCGATGAACATACTTTTTCTTCTTAAAACATAATTTAATCCTTGTATCTTTCCACATTCTCAAAGTCCAAGAGATGGCCCTTGAATCTCAGAAAAAAATTATGTTAGTTATCAAATGCCTTCTGCAGGAACTGATTCTGAATGCAGAATGCTGGTTGTTCACCTATTGTTGGTTCAAGTGGTGAGGAATATGGTCGTTAAAGCCTCGAATTAACCTTTTCCTCTATCTCCGCCAGGATGGGAGATAAAATGGCTGGAAAATATACTGGGCTCGGCAATTATTCCTGTCTGAAACCTACCCCCCACCCCCAATAGGGAGTGTAGTTGCAGCAGTGTTTCCCAAATGTTGCTGTCAACCTTTATCTGCTTGCTAGTTCCTTTAAAAAGTGTTAAAAATTTCCGTTGAGAACATTTGGTACACATGATCAAAGGGCAAACATGAAAATAATATTTATGTTCTTTCTTTGTACCAGTGGATAACAAGTTAGGCCTTTCTGTAGACAGTTCATGACTCTGAAGGGTAAAGAATGAAGTATCCAGTAACAATGTGCTTGATTCCAGATTTAAGATCTAAAGTTATAGCACACAGAAGTAGGCCTTCAGCTCTGCAAACCACACCACTCAATTTACAATAATCCTATATTGTTCCCTCCACATTCTCATGAATTCCCCTCAAATTCTACGACTGACCTGCACACTAGTAAAATTTACAGTTGCCAATTAATTTTCAAATCTGAAAATGTTTGTGGGGCTGAGAGAAGCTGAGAGAAAATCCAGTCAAAGGGAGAACGTGGACTGTTCTCTTTGAACTGAGTCTCCCTGGGGACAGAATGTGAGAGATCATTATGGATTGCGAGGCAGCATCAATATGGAGGGAGTTGATGGCAGAGAACTTTTGTCTCTGAGACTTTAAGTGCAAAGACCTTCCTCTCACACACTTCAGTGATGGATTTAAACATGGCTTGGAGCCCAGCTTCTGATGTGCAGTGAAGCAAGTAGCAGCTGTGCACCATAAATTCATGATATCAGTGTAGTCTTGGTTCTTCTATTTAATTAGTTCCCCACAAGTCTTGTAAAACAGGTCAAGCCGACAGTTTGTTGGAGGAAAGTTTCAGTGTTGCAATGAGGAGGAGTGAAATGAGGTGCTCAGACTTGTTTGATCCCAATCTGGAATAGGCCTCGGCCTGTGATGAATGCACTGGAGCTTTGGCAAGTGTGAATGCACTGGGGATGGGTAAAGGGTGAAAACACAGGAGCTGATTACGTGGTGAATATACTGAGTGTGGTGAACTGCTGTACACTCTTTAATCTGCTCCACCCCGTCCTGTGCCTGGACCAGAGGCTGCTCCCTCTTGACCCTGTATAAATGCTCCAAAACACCACAGCCCCTCCAGAGAAAGCCTGAGTCACAGCACAGGATGAGCTTCAAGTTTATTGTAAATAAAAGCCTATAGTTCCGTAACTAGTCTTTTGAGGTTAGGTATGTGGTGAATGCACAGGGCCTTGGCATGTGGAGGGTGTACTAGGGGTGAACATGCGTGAATGCACTGGGATTGGGTACTTGATAAATACACTGGACCCCAGTTGGTGGTGAATGCACTGGGGTTGGGTATGTGGTGAATCTATTGGTGAGATCATGTACATGAATCGATAAGATGAGTGAGGACTTAGATTGGTAACAAATTTCCAAGGACAGCCAAATTTGAGAAAGCTTTTTAATTTCTCTCTTTTGATAAAGTCTTAGGCCATTGTGTTGTCTAGAAAGGCCATAAACTTCAGATGGATACAAATTGACTTTGGCTTGTGGCAGTGAGTTGTCAGTGTTGATATCCAGTTCTGATTACTTTCACTGACATTGGCTCAACTTTGTACCTTTTGAAATAGATTAAAAATGTTGTTTGGAACTTGATCAAGTCTCTATTGATGAAATATTCCCTGGCTGTTGAAGGCAAATTTTCTGTTTGCCTTCTCAACTACCTTAACACAATATGCAGAGTTGGAATGTAATTTTCTTTCTTCTCAGTTCCAAATCTTTACATAAGTTGTGGTCAGTTGATTAATGACTCATCTTACTTTCTAGATTGATATTGTTTTTGGTACAGCTCTCCCAGCTGCCATTATCTCTTTATTGCACGCTAGATGAAGTTCAACCTTGGAATGAGGATTTGTCAGACAACAAGGTTACAAATTGTGGTAGTGTGTAATCCTGCAGCCAATCCACAATGCCTTATTGAAATCCCAGTGATAGATTGATAGATCTATCCTTGGGAGTGAAGCCTAGGAATGGAAGAGGTTAAGAGATATGATTGAGGTACATAAAAATCTGGAGGTCATTGATAAGGTAGACTGCAAGAAACTTTTCCCCATGTCAGAGGTAGATAAAAGTAGAGGTCATAGATTTAGAGCAAGGATAAGAGATTTAGAAGGAATCTCATGAGAACCTTTATGCTACCTGATCACCAAGGCATTGAAGGCTATGAGCCAAGTGCTGGAAGCCAGGATAAATACAGATGGGTGCCCACTGCTTAGCCTGAAGGTGGTGGGCTGAATGGCCTGTTTATCTGTCTGAGTCTGCGACTCCGTGATAGTGTTGTTGTACATGTTTGAGCTGTGAGGTGACCCCAAGACCATCTCATCACCAGGAATCATTTAGACCATAATGCTCTTCATAATTTAATATCCTGTGACATTTACTGTATAGATTTGTATTTGAGGAATGGGACTTGGATTGAAACGCCCATGGAACAATATCCTGGAAGGTTTAGAGGTGAAGAAGCCAGCACAGAAGGTAATAAAGAAACACATTAAGAAAAAGCCTTCAACGTAACTGTATGAATCTAATACAGTTATTTGTTCTGTTTGAGCAGTTTCTGGTATCAAAACCACATCAACCAATTACATTGCTTCCCACAAAGGAAAAGGAAACAGTAATCAAAGCATACATCAACAGTTAACCACCTTAAAACAGCCCTTATGCAGAAGCATATTACAAGAGACCTGGAGGAAAATGTCAGTCAAAAATTAATCCAGGAGAGATCCACATAAAAGTCAGCAGAAAAAGATTTAAAAAATCTAGAATTGAAATATCACATATGTCAGAAAATCCTAAATTATCTTAACAACTTCTGAGTTTCTGCCAATTACATTAATATTTATAGCCATATTATTTTTTGATTTATTCTTTGCTGGAAAGTAAAATGAATTGAGCCAGTCAATAACTCCTGGGAAATGATCAAAGTTTATTTACAAGTAGTGATAAGATACTTCACCTTGCAAGCAATAAGAGACTGTAGGAGATTCAGAAAAGGACAATTGGACAGTCCCTTTAAACTATGCTCTGAATAATTCTTATTGATACTGAGAACAGGATTATGAGATAAAATTCCTCTGGACACTTCCAAATACTCAATGAATATATGGTTATTGTCTGTGGTTATTTGTTGAGATGATTTTGTCTGAAATAAAACAAAAAAAAAATGTCAGAAATAATCAAGAGATGATTTCTGTAAGAAAAAAAAGTTAACATTTGGCCGATCACCTTCCATCAGAACCATCAGCTCATGAGATTTGTCTTTCATCTTCTGGTTTTATTTTTTGCTTTTTTATTTACTTATTTTAAACACATATTCTGGAGTAATGTGCAACGTAAAAGACTATAAATTCTGTTAAAAGTTATCTGTCAAAGCTGTAGACTAGATTTGATAATGGTGACTAGTGATTGTTAATAAAATTGCAATGAGTGAACTCCAACCTAGAATATAACGTTGCCATTTAAGTTACTTGACAATATTACACCAGATGATTCAAACTCTAGCAGTGGGGTTTCATCATATTTAAATCAATCACATACAACCTTTCTCTGAGTTTTGTATTTTCAATTTTCACATGACCTGAAAGATAATAGAAAGAGGACGACACTGCTAAACTCCAATAATTGCTTTGATTGTATTGATGATAGTCATGGCCTGAAACACAAATTCTGTTTCTTTTCCCACATTCTAATTTGTTGACTGTTTGGCCATTATTTTTTAATTTTAAATTTTGACTTACTGCAGTGATTAATTTGCTTTTGGACTAATCATTGGTCATTTCCTTTATAAATGCATCTCCTCCATCTTTTGTCTGGGATCCATACCCTACATTGTTAGTCAGTATGCAGCATTAAGCATTTGTGTGAACAGAAAATCCATCATATGGATCATAAATGTAAAATGGCTCACTAATTCCTGTCAGGGAAGAGAACTTAACATTCATTCTGGTCTCCATTCTACCTTCGTCTCTGCTTTTAGTATCCTTTGAAGTTACCTGGCGAGTTCTTCTTCCCAGTCTGTTTCACCTCGGTGGGATGAGCAACCCTGCACCAGAGAATAAAGATCAAGAGCAATGAGATTTTAAAAGTAAGCGAGTGCCTTGAGTATTATCATATGACCTGCTGGACCTGTAGGTTGTGAGATGAACAGGATTATTGACAATAAGTGTTACTTTGGAAATGTATGTATCAAGCTAATTACACTCTTAGATTGTAATTTTACTTCTCTAATAGCATTTCTGGTGATGCCTATTTTGAATGGCCTAATCATCCAAATTATGAGCAACAGCTTGATACTATCGGCCAGGATGGATCCGTCCATCCACCCAATTCCAGTTTGAGAGGCCAAAATTAGTTCAGGGTCTGGCCAGGGAATAAGATTATTGTCACAATTATCTTTTTTTCCTGGCCAGACCTTCTTGCTTCCTCTCCAGTTCAGTGGCATTCAGATGGCTATTGAGGCCAAAGTGGAATCTGCGAGCATTGCCATTAGTGGGAATCCTTGAGAGCAATCATCAATCATTTTCATTATCCCTCTAGTCATTTCTTTCCATGATGCCTGCCCATTGGTCTGCTCATTGGAGCAAAATTAGGGGATGTTGGTCTGTGAAGGAGACCCACATTCCAAAAATTGATTAGATCTGTTCGGTGCTTCGAGATGCCTGCTGCAAGAAGTTCTTAGGAGATCAGAAATCTCAGCTAGCCAATAAACCATGAGCAATAAGCAGGTATGAGTTCTTGGTCTTCAAGTACTCTTTTCAATCTTATATAATAATAATAATAAAAAACTCTTCAAATCACATTCAGCCAAACAGCAAGCTGAACCCTTAGATCATATTTTGTGATGGACAGAATATAGTTACAAAAGTCTTAATAATTTATAGCATTCGCTGTCACTTAGTGTAGATTTGCTCAGTGACCTTGTGTTAAATGTAATCCTTGACAGTCTTTGTTAACAAAAGGACGCTGATAATGAGATGCAGAACATGCTACTTGTCACTCCTGACGCCAACAAATGCTGACGGGGTTCAGTGGAAGTACGCTACTTGTTCCAGATGTGGTGCTAGCTGACAATGTTTGTGTTACCTGTGCATACATGACTAGCAAATCCCTTTTACTTGGTTCCTTTGGAACATTATGATTCCAATCATGAAAAAGAAATCAATTCCACAACAATATACAGAGCCATAAATTATAAATGCCTTGGATTCTTTCATGACTGAAGGAGGTGCAGATTAATTTAAAATAAAATTAATATTTATTCTGTGTACGTTTCTGCCTATTATTCATGGTACACGTCTGTCATCAGGAGAAACTGGCATTCATCACTTCCTCTACAGTTTTCAGTTGAACTATAAACAGCAGAAGAATGAAATAGGCGAGGGATTAGAAGAGGGCTACATGCTTACTGTTGAATCAGCAAGGACATTTTATACATGTGCAAAAATGTAAAATTAATCAGAAAATGCTGGAAATATTCAGCAGGTCAGGCAGTATCTGTAAGGAGAGAAACAATGCTAATGTTTCAGGTTGTGACCTTTAGTCAGTCTGGCAAAAATCTAGTAAATGTTATGACAGAGAGAAGGGGTTACAGAGGAAAGAACCAAAAGGAAAGTCTGGGATGAGGTGAAAGGCAGGGGAGATTTTTCTAGTCTTGTGCTTGCCATTGATGGATAATTCGAATCCGCACACCCTCCTTGATTATGCTTCCTCTCACTCTACTTCCTGTAAGGATTTCATATTTCCATCTTAAACACCTGTTTAGCTGTTGCCAGTATGATGACTGGTCATTGCCCTGAGACATTGTCACTGTTTTGCTCTCTCCTTTGATGCTGCTTAACCTTGCTGGCAATTTCCAACATTTTCTCTGTAATTTTCAAATTTACAGTACCCTTCGTACACATGTGAATTACGTTCTCTTGCCTTCCCACTGTTCCCACATCCCCACACCCCATATCCCCTACTAGCATGTACACTCGGGCAATGCTAGAAAGAATATGCATCATTTTCAAAACAGAAGTTGCCTGTGGATGTGCGTCTGCATCATCAAATCATAAACAAAAAATATTGCTGATGCTTGAGCTTTCAGGCAATTTACGTGTGACTGCATCTCAGACTGAAATTAGGGCCAGATGAAATTTTACCCTGTAATTACCTTTCAATGTTATTAAGAGAACAATGCATGGAGAATAAATTTATCATCAATGTTATAAAAATAAGTAATATTTAGTTGAACTTATTACCCACCTGTTTCTCGTGATTTTGTGCTATTGATTACCAAATTTAAAATCAATAGCCAATTGAAACTACAACATTGTTTGAACAAAAGAATTAGAGTATGTTTCATCAAGTATTATGGATGTGAGGCTTTTGAAATACACAGGTAATGTATAGCAGTAGTTCTCAAGCTATGGTCAATGGACAACTGGTGGTCAGTGAACTTCTTATAGGTGATCCGCGGCAATACGGTGAGGATAAATATTGCTGATATAACAAATAAGAAAGATGTAATACAATTTGTACATTTAATAACAAAAATAACAGAAATTCTCCCACCAAACCACCCCAAATCCAGTTGATGGACTGGGAAGGGATGGACCTTCCAGACACCCTCCACCCACACTTCTGGCCAGCAGTACCTTTGGCTTGGCTTTGCGGACGAAGATTTATGGAGGGGTAATGTCCACGTCAGCTGCAGGCACGTTTGTGGCTGACAAGTCCGATGTGGGACAGGCAGACACGGTTGCAGCGGTTGCAAGGGAAAATTGGTGGGTTGGGGTTGGGTGTTGGGTTTTTCCTCCTTTGTCTTTTGACAGTGAGGTGGGCTCTGCGGTCTTCTTCAAAGGAGGTTGCTGCCCGCTGAACTGTGAGGCGCCAAGATGCACGGTTTGAGGCGATATCAGCCCACTGGCGATGGTCAATGTGGCAGGCACCAAGAGCTTTCTTTAGGCAGTCCTTGTACCTCTTCTTTGGTGCACCTCTGTCACGGTGGCCAGTGGAGAGCTCGCCATATAACATGATCTTGGGAAGGCGATGGTCCTCCATTCTGGAGACATGACCCACCCAGCGCAGTTGGATCTTCAGCAGCGTGGATTCGATGCTGTCAGCCTCTGCCATCTCGAGTACTTCGATGCTGGAGATGAAGTCGCTCCAATGAATGTTGAGGATGGGCAGAGACAATGCTGGTGGAAGCGTTCTAGAAGCCGTAGGTGATGCCGGTAAAAGACCCATGATTCGCATCCGAACAGGAGTGAGGGTATGACAACGGTACTGTATACGTTAATCTTTGTGAGGTTTTTCAGTTGGTTGTTTTTCCAGACTCTTTTGTGTAGTCTTCCAAAGGCGCTATTTGCCTTGGCGAGTCTGTTGTCTATCTCGTTGTTGATCCTTGCATCCGATGAAATGGTGAAGCCGAGATAGGTAAACTGGTTGACCGATTTGAGTTTTGTGTGCCCGATGGAGATGTGGGGGGGGGTGGGGGCTGGTAGTCATGGTGGGGAGCTGGCTGATGGAGGACCTCAGTTTTCTTCAGGCTGACTTCCAGGCCAAACATTTTGGCAGTTTCCGCAAAACAGGACGTCAAGTGCTGAAGAGCTGGCTCTGAATGGGCAACTAAAGCGGCATCGTCTGCAAAGAGTAGTTCACGGACAAGTTGCTCTTGTGTCTTGGTGTGAGCTTGCAGGAGCCTGATTGAAGAGACTGCCATCCGTGCGGTACTGGATGTAAACAGCGTCTTCATTATTGAGGTCTTTCATGGCTTGTTTCAGCATCATGCTGAAGAAGATTGAAAAGAGGGTTGGTGCGAGAACGCAGCCTTGCTTCACGCCATTGTTAATGGAGAAGGGTTCAGAGAGATCATTGCTGTATCTGACCCGACCTTGTTGGTTTTCGTGCAGTTGGATAACCATGTTGAGGAACTTTGGGGGGCATCCGAGGCGCTCTAGTATTTGCCAAAGCCCTTTCCTACTCACGGTGTCGAAGGCATTGGTGAGGTCAACAAGGGTGATGTAGAGTCCTTTGTTTTGTTCTCTGCACTTTTCTTGGAGCTATCTGAGGGCGAAGACCATGTCAGTAGTTCCTCTGTTTGCGCGAAAGCCGCACTGTGATTCTGGGAGAACATTTTCAGCGACATTAGGTATTATTGTATTTAGGAGAATCCTAGCGAAGATTTTGCTTGCAATGGAGAGCAGCGTGATTCCCCTGTAGTTTGAGCAGTCTGATTTCTCGCCTTTGTTTTTGTACAGGGTGATGATGATGGCATCACGAAGGTCCTGAGGCAGCTTTCCTTGGTCCAAGCAGAGCTTGAAAAACTCATGCAGTTTGGCATGCAGAGTTTTGCCGCCAGCCTTTCAGACCTCTGGGGGATTCCATCCATACCTGCTGCTTTGCTACTTTTCAGTTGTTCAATTGCCTTATATGTCTCTTCCCGGATGAGGACCTCATCCAGCTCTAGCCTTAAGGGCTGCTGAGGGAGCTGGAGCAGGGCGGATTCTTGGACTGAGCGGTTGGCACTGAAAAGAGATTGGAATTGTTCTGACCATCGGTTGAGGATGGAGATCTTGTCGCTGAGGAGGACTTTGCCGTCTGAGCTGCGCAGCGGGCTTTGGACTTGGGGTGAGGGGCCGTACACAGCCTTTAGAGCCTCGTAAAAACCCCTGAAGTCGCCAATGTCCGTTCTGAGCTGGGTTCATTTGGCGAGGCTAGTCCACCACTCATTTTGGATCTCCCGGAGTTTGCGCTGAAGATGGCTGCATGCGCGACGGAAGGTTCATTTCTTCTCTGGCCAGGACAGCTTTGCAAGGTGAGCCTGGTGGGCAGCTCCCTTCTTTGCCAGCAGCTCCTGGATTTCCTGGTTGTTTTCGTCGAACCAGTCCTTGTTTTTCCTGGAGGAGAAGCCCAGTACCTCTTCAGTGGATTGCAGTATGGCAGTCTTCAGCTGATCCCAGAGGGTTTCAGGGGACGAGTCCGTGAGGTGGATTGCACCCTCGAGCTTTGCTTTGAGGTTTGCCGGGAAGTTTCCTCTCACTTCGTCTGACTGCAAGTTTCCAACATTGAACCTCTTTCTGGGGGCTTTACTGCTCCTGGACTTTGGCTTGAAGTGAAGGTTAAGCTTGCAGCGAACCAGCCGGTGGTCAGTGTGGCATTCCGCGCTAGGCATGACCCTGGTGTGGAGCACATCTCGTTTGTCTCTTTCTTGCACCAGGATGTAGTCCAGGAGGTGCCAGTGTTTGGATCGGGGATGCATCCAGGTAGTCTTCAGGCTATCCCTCTGCTGAAAAAGGGTGTTTGTAATGACAAGCCGCTGTTCTGCGCAGAGCTCCAACAGGAGGCGCCCGTTGTCGTTGCACTTGCCGACACCATGCTTGCCCAGGATTCCTGGCCAGGTTTCTGAGTCTTTGCCGACGCGAGCGTTGAAGTCGCCAAGGATGACAACCTTGTCGGCTGTAGGGGTGCATTGAATGAGGTTGCGCAGATCAATGTAGAACTTGTCCTTTTCTGCTGGTTCCGCCTGGAGGGTTGGAGCATAGACACTGATGAGGGTGATGCGACGCTTGTTTTGAAGGAGGAGTCGCATGGACATGATCCGCTCCGAGTAGCCTGTCGGGAGGTTTTTGAGTTTGGAGGCAATGGAGTTCTTGACCATGAAGCCTACACCAGATAGTCGTCGTTCATCCATTGGCTTGCCAGACCAGTAGAGTGTGTAGCCCGCGCCGCGTTCTTGGAGGCTGCCTACATCTGCAAGGCGGACTTTACTGAGAGCGGCTATGTCGATGTCGAGTCTCAGGAGTTCATGTGCGATGAGGGCAGACCGACGTTCAGGTCAGTGGCTGTCAGCCTTGTCTAGCATGTTTCTGATGTTCCAGCATGCTAGCTTGAGTTTGTGAGCATCTTTTGAGGGGGAGGACATGGAGGGGGAGGACGTGGACATGTCCTCGGGCCTGCGCAAAGGAGCTTTTAGGTGAAGTGCAGTGTGCGCAGTACTGGCCCCACCCTTTACACCCATGGTTCGTGTGCTGTGGCCAAGCAAGCTGGGACGTGGCAGCGAGGTCCTTGGGTCGTAGGTTTTATATCGGAGTGGCCTTCTCCTATGCAGGTTTCTTACCCGGACTGGAGGGGCCTGCCTCCAATAGTATAAGGAATCCTTAAAGTGCTATGTGGGTGACAAAAGATTGAAAATCACTGATGTATAGTATTGTAGCACAAGCCATAGTTACATTTTGATAGCCTAGAGAGGATGTGCCTAAGCTGCTAATATATTAGCATGTTAAGAAGTTATCTATGTTGATAGTTTGCTTTAATGGTTATCATGGTTTTGAGCTGATTGTTGACTTCAGGAAGGGAAAACCAAAGATACACAATCCAGTGATCATTGGGGGATTAGAGGTGGAGAGGGTGAGTAAAATTAAATTCTTGAAGTTCACATTTTGGAAGATCTTTCCTGGACCCAATACACTCATGGCATCATAAGGAAATCACTTCAGTGTCTCTAACTACTATGAAGTTTATGGAGGTATGGAATGAGATCGGAAATGTTAGCAAATTTCTACAGGTGTGGGGTGGAAAGTGTTCTAACCGACTGCATCGTAGTCTGATATGGGGACACCAATACCCTCCTACAAAAGGTAGTGGACACAGACCAGGACATCACAGATTAAGCCCTCCCCACCATCGAGAATATGTACAGG
The DNA here is from genome assembly GCF_036971445.1 of Narcine bancroftii. NCBI lineage: Eukaryota > Metazoa > Chordata > Chondrichthyes > Torpediniformes > Narcinidae > Narcine > Narcine bancroftii. The sequence continues at coordinate 270,581,469 of NC_091469.1, read as the reverse complement.
GAACGCATCAAGGATCCACATCACCCAGCACATGCTCTGTTCTCGCTGCTACCAACAGAAAAGAGGTATAGATGCCACAAAACTTGCACCACCAGGTTCAGGAACAGCTGCTACCCCTCCACCATCAGACACAACAACAAACTCAATCAGGGACTCAATTAAGGATTCTTACTTTTGCACTTTATTCATTTTTTTCCTCTTAGTATTGCACGGTCAGTTTGTTTACATTTTCTTGTTTGTTTACATGTGTACCTTTTTTTGCACTACCAAAAAAAGGGTAATTCTGCCTCACCTCCAGAAAAAAGAATCTTAGGATTGTATGTGATGTCAATAAATCTAAAATCAAAATTAAACCAAGATGACATTCAGAATGAGTTTCATGGCAAGTTTTCATCACTGAAACCATTAATTAAGTGGCTGTTTGTCCATTGTTTTTCCATCCTCTTGTATATTTTCTGCCTCAGAAAAATATCTCTGTATTGTGACTAACATCAACCACACGAGACAGAGTGCAAGTTAAACGCTAGTTTTAATAGACTAATATTTACAGCTAGGTCTTGCCTCTGTGTCAGCCTAGGTCAGAATAGAGGAGCCTAACTTCGGTCGCCTTTATATACAAGGTCATCAGGTGACCTTGTATATAAAGCCGCTGGTGACCTAGTGGTGTAATAGCGTATCACCATAATCTCTTTCTACATTTCTATGAACCTTCCCATTTCCAACAGAAACCGGCTGATCAGGTTCACTTCCAGATGTCTGCAACAGAGATAAGTAACTTACTTTCATTGAGGATACATTTACCCAGCAGACAGATCCAGTGTGTGCCCTGAGCCTGTGATAGATTCTCCAAGTCACTTTACATGTAAAGAAAATATTCCGGCCCCCGTGCTATCCAAGAATATTTAGGATAATTATTTATTAATAGTTTTTGGCGATAATCTTGGATCCACATCACAAGTTGCAGACAGAAACCAATGAGGTCAATATCTGAGATCTTAATGTGACTTTTGGGAAATGGAAAATCAAGTGATTTTGCATGTTAAGAATTAGCACAATTTAGGGGCTATTGGGAATGCAACACTTTCACAAAATGTTATCTTAGTTGAAATGAATTTGTTTGGAAAAATAGCACATATCATTTTACGCCGAATCATCGCTAACATTGCTGTCTAATGGAGTCCGGGACTCTAAAAATGAGATATCATCTCAGGGTATCTATTATTCAATGTAAATGGAAACACAGGAATCAGTTTTCATCTGCCACTTAATTTCACGTTCACGGTCAGTATCATGCCTGTCTTGATTAGCTTTGAATAACAAATTAGTCCAAAGATCACTCAAACCAGATTATGACTGAAACACTTTGTTAGCATGGGTCATAGCTATTAAATAGAAAACAAATTAATTCACAGAAAACTGATCAACTGTTTGTTCAATTATTTGTTGGATGTAGTATAGAGCATAGAATTTTGTTATTTAAATATATAGAGGTCCAGTGATGAATATTTATTACAGTCTGGACCATTTCTCTATCTGCCTCCCCTTGAAGAATCCAACTGAGACAGATAATTTTTCCAAGCATTCCACCCTCCATACTGTCACTAACATGGCCTCAAGTACTGCCAAACTGAGGGTACAAATTGAAGGAACAACACCTAATATCCTGTCTGGGCACACTATAACCAGATGGCATTGACATCGACTTCTCCAATTTCCATTAAACTTCCTCTCCGAGTCTCATTCTTCCCCTATCCCTCTGTATCCTTTTCCTCCAACTCCCCACCTGTTCCCTCTCCAGTTTGAGTGCTACCTCCTCCCCTATCACTTCTCAGCTTTTATCTCTTCTGCCCTCCCAGCTCTGACCTGTTAAGCCTGTACTCCTCCCCTGCCCTTTCCTCCCTCATCTTCTCCCCAAACCTTTTTGCTCACACCATGATGAAGGGCTCAGGCCTGAAACATTTTATATCCTTTACTTCCTATAGATGCTGTGTGACTTGTTGAGTTTTTCCTAGCACTTTTGTGTATTGCAAATGACAACAAAATCAGATAAATGAATATTAAGATTTATGGTTTAAATTTGAATATTAATTTTGGCTGAACCAAAAATCCTTATAAAAGCTCTTGAAATAAATATCATACACCCTCTCTAAGGAGCTTAGCCTAATATTGGAAAAGCAGCCAAGATTTTGTACTCAAATTTCTAGAGTGGGACCTGAACTCATATTCTCCTAGTTCAGATTTGAGGGCACGGTCTCTTTGTCCACATTGAAACTTCTGTTTCAAAATATCAAGCCTGTTGATCTCACTATATAAAATAGTATATTTGGACATTTTTGAATAAACAGCAGATCCAGTCACAAAGCTACTAGTATGTTTCAGTATCAGATATTGTGGCAATAAGTGAGTTTTTTTCTGATGTCAGATCTCTGCCAGTTTAAAGAATAAAAGTAAGGGAATCAACAATGGGGTGAAAATTATTCTCTGTGAGTTTTTCTTCTTCAAAGGTTGGTAGCACCAGTCTTTGAATATTTTTTAAGCATAGGTAGATACATATTTTACAAGCAAATGAATGAAAGGTTATCATGAGTAGATGGAAATTTGAGGTTCAGGATACATTCATATTATCCATGACGTTCCTAAATACAAGAGGCCTAATGACTACATCTGCTCCCAGATCACAAGCACCCAACAAAATTCCCTCAACACTGCAAGGTGATCACTGTTCTGTCTTCTATATTTGAGCAAATACATGATAAGTTTATGGAACTTCTCCTCTGAACTAATGAACTCCAGCACAGTTCCAATCACCATTTATACCACCATTTGTTGTTTTGGGGGGAGTGTTAGTCTTCTCCTCCTTGGGTCTGTGGCTATAGCTTCACATACCCATTTCAGAGGGAGATGTGTACAAAATCCATGCTGAGCTCCATGTATTACCGAGGGAGCCAACATCTTATAGACTGGACCTCCCAGATGAACTAAAGGTTCCCATGACATTATTTTGCAGAAGAGCAACATAATATCACAAAAATAGATTATCTGACCATCATCAATGCACTTTAGGAATCTTGCTGTAGACAAATTGGCTGCAATGTTTTCTGTTAGACATAGAAGCACTTGTTTTACTGTAAAACACTTTGTGTCTTATCCTAAGCTCTTGCAAGGGGCTATGTAAATTTAGAAATTATTTAATTGACGAATTAAAGTACTGGATGCACTAATTACCGTAAGAGTAAGAGCAAAGCAAATATAATGAGTATAGGCTGAGCCAGAAGATAAATAAAATTTTCTTGTTGCAATTTTTAAAAGGGGAGGCATGATGGGGGAGGGTGGGCCGTTAGATTCAGTGCGTGATATTAATATTGTATGTCAGGTGGTCAGTGTGCCATATTCTGTCACCAGCAGTTCAATCTGGTGTAGCAGACTATTGCTGCACACTGAAGATTACATCTTGGAAGCTGAAATTGGATGTAGTTCACTCGAAGTGAGTAACAATCCTGTTTCATGTAGTTGGCTTTGTAACAGGGACAGCTGGTTGTCAAGTACAGATAAAACAAAAAATAGTAGTGAGAGTTTACAAGTCGTTCTTTGGATGCCACTTTCCCTCAGCCTGGTACCCATAAAAGGTGACTATTTTGAAAGCATTACATTTCCCTTATCTTTCTACTGAGACTCCCACAGTATGAGGTCAGACTTCCAAATAATGTTTACAGCCATGCCATAAATCAGCCAGTGATGCTATAAACTTACAATGCTGATTTTTCTATATCTGCCAATCTTGTGCATATGTTATATTAGTAAAATTTGTATCTCATTTATTTCCAAAAAGGAATGTTAGCTTTTAAAATCAGGAATGAAAGCATGATCATATATTGCTCACCTTGTCTAACAACCAAAACTCAACAGTATCAGCAATATTGAACAGAATAAAGAGAAATCAACTCATTTAAAAATATTCTTTAGAGACTTCTGACTATGGATGTTGAAGGGATGCGTAAACAACTCCAAATTGTTAAATCCCACATTCTCAATATGAACTTGAGGTCTGGTGATTCTATTTTCTTGCACCTTCTTCTTGAGAAGACTTCACTGAAGAAATCCAGTGCTGCCCGTGGAGACAAATGATTCCTGTTACTGCTCCAGTGTGCCAACTGTGTTATCATTTTATTTCAGCATTTTCAATAATAAGCCCAGTCTCTTGAACTCAATCCTTTCTGCTTAGCAACTGGCCATGGATGCTAATAACACTGAGATGAAAGGAACAATTGCCAATCAATACCATTCTTAGCTGCTGCCCTTGGATTAATGTATTATCTTGGATGTACTTTCTTTAACCAATTAAGTATCTTGTACATTTTTATCTTCTTTTTGAGACAGTTTTTGGGGCTGAAGAATCAATAATGTCTAATATCTGATTGTTTCACATACCTTATTGGTCTAATTCCAGAGATGTCTTTCAGTGATTACATTGCACCATATACAGTAGGGGAGAATTATGCATTGATGAATAATTTATTAGGAATTAGTTGAATCAAAAGTGATGGGAATACACAAGTTATTAATATACATATTTCTATAATTATAAAATGTGATGCATTGACAGGAAATGGCAGGATGCTGCAAAATGTTGACAAAGTGATTTATGCTCACACAATGATATAATGAGGAGGCAGGATAGTTCAGAGTGGCTCCAGTAGGTTATATATGATGAGGCTCTGGATAGAGGACAGGAGGGAAATCTTAAGGAGCATTTTGTAAGTCTAATTTCTTGCTATGAATATCTGGTGCTGGCAGTGGCTCCATATAAAAGTCTCCATCTATTGTACAAGTCCACGGAAGACTGCAGCACATCAGACTTGAAGGATATTTAAATTTAGATATACAGCATGGTAACAGGCCCTTCTGACCCATGAGTCAGTGCTGCCTTAAATACCCGAATTAATCTACAATGCCCGAACATCATGAATGGGAGGAAATGGGTGCATCAGGAGAAAACCCATGCAGACATGGGCAGAATGTACAAACTCCTTACAGTTAGCACCAAATTCAAGCCTAGGTCATTGGCGCTGCAATAAACCTGTGCTAACTGCTACATTAACTGTTCCACCAGCAAAACAGATGGGGAATTAATTAAATTTAATAATATGATGTCATATCAAACCAGTTAGAACTGACAGTAGTGGTCATATATTTTGAATGTTTGTTTCAAGGTCCCTTTGATCAGTGTGTTGTAGATTCAATGGCTCTTGGAATGTGAGGAATAATTATCTTCACCAGGAGAATATGTTGGCATTTCAAAGGATTATCTCCCATGCCTTTCCAGCCATAATGGAATGGGACATTGAAGAGAATTGTGCGCCTGAATTCTACGTGTTCCTTCTAGCTGAAGCTCTCAGCAGGGAATGCATGTTTATAAAATTACATCTGTAAGTGATAGGATGTAAGTTTCCAGTCTGCCATCTGCATGTTTTTCTTGTATCAACTTCAGGAAAGAATGAATACGGGCAGGGAATTTTCCAAAGAAAGAAAAACTGATGTTATTTCCCTGGCTGTAATTTGATGCAGAACTTGAAATTGCTCATATATTGCATTATGTCATCTGTAAAGTCATACATATAAGTCAAGGTAAATTTTGGACCACAGCTCAACATATACCACAGCCAACTAAACATTCATGCTAGGGCAATCCTTAGTAATAGATCTGCAAATATAAATGGTTGGGTGGCCTGAAATGAATAGCAAGTTGAAGATATTCTGGCAGCTGGCTGAAAATCAAATATCAATAAGTCAAAGACTTCTGCCTTTTTATTTAATTTTATGTTATGCAAAAATTAACTGCTGATGGCAATAGAGAGCTATCTCCTTCGAACAGTAACAATGATAATCGTTCATAAAAGAATGATTATTGGAGGAACTCAACAGTTCAGGTAGCATCCTTGGAGGGAAATGAACATTCATCCCGAAATGCCTTCTGTCCATTTCCCTCAACGGATGATCCCTGACTCATTGAGTTCCCCCAGTAGATTGTGTTTTACTCTCAATTCCAGCATCTGCAATCTCTTGTGTCTTCCTGTTACAACAATAGTTTATGCCTTGGTTATAATTGACAAGATGGGTTTAAGTTATGTAATGTTTTCAGTTACCACCTAGTTACAGCATAAGCTTAAAATCTTCTTTGGACCAGCACAAATGGTCGTTGTAATAGAATGTAGACAATAATTCTATTAACTTAATAATTCTATTAAGTTAAAATATTGCTGATCTATTTAAAATTGTTGACCTGTGGTAATATGATTAATACAGTTGCCTGAGATTTTACCAGAAAATTTATATTTTTTAATTGTTCAATCGTCAATTATCCAATTGTCCACTTCTCATAAAATGATGGTAGGCACAGGTCTGTCACTCTATAACATGGGGCAGGAACACTTCTAATCCTTTTCCTATCTCTGCAGTAGCCACATAGACAATATCATTGTATCTTGCTTTTTTAATCCACATGATAGCATTTCCTCTTATCCATATTCCTAATAGTCAAGTCACCTTTATTTGTCATTCATACCATGCTTGCAAGGTAAAGATGAGATAGCATTTCTCCCTGACCACAGAGCAGATTTACATAAATACAGATTAGAATAGAAGTTCAACACATTTAACATATTAAGACTTATACATTAACATTCCATGGTACCCAATCCCCAGATGTTTTGGGAGTTCAGGAGTCTGCTGGCTTGGGGGAAAAAGGTCCTGCCCAATCTAAATGTATGGGCCTGAGTGCTGCAGTACCACCTTCCAAATGGCAGAAGTTCACTTGATGGGTGTGAGGAGTCCTTCACAATGTTTATTGCCTTTTGCCTGCATTGTGTTGTAAATGTCCTTCATGGTAGGAAGAGAGCGCCCAATGATCTTTTCTGCTGACTTCACTATCCTCTGTAGGGTCTTGCAGTCCAAGGAGGTACAGCTGCCAAACCAGGCGGTGATACAGTTGCACAAGGTGTTCTCAATATATCCTCTGTAGATGGTAGTGAGGATAGAGAGTGGGAGATAAATTTTCCTCAGCCTTCGCAGGAAGTAAAGGCACTGCTGGGCTTTGTTGGCTATGGAGCTGGTGTTAAGGGTCCATGTGAGGTTCTTCACCAAGTACACTCCAAGGAACTTGATGCTCTTGATTACCTCAGCAGTGGAGCCGTCGATAATCAGCGGAGGGTGGTCTCCCCAGATTCCCTTGAAGTCAACAACCATCTCTTTTTATTTTTGCCATTCAGATACAGGTAGTTAATATTTTGTCCAACAAGTTTGTGAGGCATCATATCCAATGTTTGTTAAAGATCCACTTTTGACAGTGTTTACCCTGTTCCCAATATCTCCCCAATTATGTCTCTGCTAAAATTTCTGTTAAACTGTCCATCGTAGCTTATATTTTACAAATCTACACTGTCCATCAATGGTTAATCAGTGATTTTCTAAAAGCTTGACAAAGTGATTGCATATAATAGATTCTAAAACTTTGGCTGAAACTGATGCCTCCAGGTAACTGGTTCAACATTGCTCCTGCTCCTGTATTCTGAACAGTGCAGGAAGGATGGAGAGCAACCCATGTCAAACAACCATGGCAACTTATTCATTTAAGATCAGCAACATTTTTTATGGTCTATTCTATTTCTTCATTAACATTATAAATTGTTCTTTATCCTGCCCACTTGTTGAAGATACCTTTATGGTTTTGCATATTATCCAATATTCATATGCACCGATAGCCTTACAAGCTGCAGCTGAACAGGTACTTGTAAAGAAAAATTGTAATAATAAACTAATTGAATGAAGTTATTAGAGACACTAGATACACAAGTATAAATATTCACAGTAATAAAAATAATGCAATAGTACAAACAGTTCTTTGGTGATGTTGTGCCGTTTATGATTAGTGTAGCGACGGGAGGGTCAAGAGTCTGATGGCTGTTGGCGAGAAACTGTTCTGTGCAATTCAGTTTCTGTCTGCAGGCAGGAATGAGGAGTTTTAGCCATATGGACTAACTTTCCAAAGTGTAGTAATGGAATGGAGCAGGAGGCATCCTTGAAGGGAGTGTAGC